>NW_009231317.1:4213-6064 GCF_000690835.1 Fulmarus glacialis | reverse complement strand
CTCTTCTCTTCCGAAAAGAAGCTCATTTCAAAGTCAGTAATGGGTATCCGTACACTCCCTCCAGCCTCTGAGAGACAGCTCACACTCACCTCACCTCTCAGCAAGCCCACCTGCCACTCAGCATTTATGTTATCCCTGGTGCAGCTTTGTAGGGCATAACACACTGTATGGGCTTATATTTGTTCTTACTGTTTTGCTGCAATGTTCCTTCACTCCTCATGTCACCCTGGAATTCATTTATATTTATTTTAGGCTTTATTCAAGCAACTAAAATCCCCTAGAAAACAAGCACGTGTGGAATGCATAGGAGTAGAAACCATGACGACCTCATACATAGTATATTAATATACAGCTGGCCTAATAAAACACAAATCACATTCACTAGGAATACTTATGAAATACCTTACATCACTCAAAAGTTCATTCATATTCAGAGAGGCTGGTTTGGGATTCAGGCTTGTTGAACTCTTGTCGTTGGTGAAGTCAGAAACAGGTTCCATATGTTGGCACCACCTTTTCTCCTGACTCTGTCCCAGCAGACAGGTCACCGTAGTTTCTTCATCACCAGGATGCCCCGTGTTTTAACTCAGCACACTTCCACTGGGATGAGGACGGCAGGGAAGAGCGAAGGGGAAACAGCTCCTTCCATGCTGGTGCAATGCTTCAACGCAAGATTCGGTTGCCTCGGCTGCAGAGGAGCATTCAGCAGGCAAACCAACGGCCCTGATGATGAACTGGTCCCACGCAAAGGTTACTCCTCTGGTCATTCAGCCCAGTATATCGACATGGGCATGACTAGTACCTGCAGGAAAAGGAGCTTTTCTCTTCATCTCCCTCCAGCATAATGCATCACTATCAGAAAATGGGGTTTGGGTCCCTTATCGAAAAAAGATACTAGTTAGAGAGTCTTCTATTACATTTCTTTTTGAGTCAATTATGTGTGAAAGATGAATAACCTTTCTTCTACATTTTTCTCCATGCATCCAGCTCCATTTCTTTATGCAAGTCATTTTTTCACCCTCTAATCTACATTTGCTTATTCTCCTCATCCATTTCTTCCTCCGATAAAATTAAGCATATTTTGAAAGTTAACCCTTTTCTTCTTGAGTTAATATATGCTAATTGCTCAAAAGAGTTAAACAGTATAAGGGGACCTTTTCTGTGTTTGTTTTATTAGAAAATGTTTAATTCGAACATACTGGATAAGAGGAATTTTATGACATTAGCATTACTGGAGACCTCTTGAGGAAATTTCACATCCTCCCACAAAAACATTAGCCTGATCAAAACAACGACACATATTTGTGTGGCTCCAGGAAGGATTTATATTTGGAAGAGGGGAGGGGAGAGTAATTTTTCATATTTATCCAGGGATCTGAAAATAGTCTGAATGAAAGTTTGGCTTCTAATTGCTTTTAGTGGCAGTTTCTCATCTTTCTGGCAGATCCTTTTTCATCACCATTCTCAGTCTACATCAGTCTGTATCTTTGAATAAGGTTTCACACATGCATTAGTAAGATCTTTCAATGGAGCTGCATGCCCATCTATTGTTACGCTGAGTGCCTTGAAATCTTCTTAGAAGATCCTATTTTTTTCACCCTTCCAGCTTTCTCTTCTCATTGATACAAACACTTTACAATTTTGATTTATTTTAATCCACTTTATGGCCAGACATTAAGTGAAGTTGATGTGTTTCAAACTCTTGTTGTTTTTAAAAAGGAAAGCGCGCGCTGTGCAAAAAGCCCCAGCTCGTCTGCATCAGCGGCTCTTTAGGAGAAGGTCCAACCTGATCCTCCACATGGGTTTCCCAAGCAGCAGGGGTTGCATTGGTACCATGAAAGGTTTCTGTCT
>NW_009231317.1:717-4182 GCF_000690835.1 Fulmarus glacialis | reverse complement strand
GTTGCAGTTCATGCTGATGACGAGAAGAAATCTTAAATTTTTAGCCTGGGTACCCATACTTTTTCTCTTTAACCTGGGGAAGCTCCACACACTGCTACAGGAGCTCTTTCATCTTTGGGTGAAGCAGAAATGCAAATCCTCAGCACTTCTTCAAAACGACACTGTTTCAGTAAGAATTTTGTGTGTGATTTTTCCATACAATCAAAATTTGTGTGTGTGTGTGTGTGTGTGTGTGTGTGTGTGAAGACAGTAGGATATTTGGGGTGCTGGTTTTTTGATGTAAATTACCTCTCAGGGATGTCCTAGAGCTATTTATAGTCTGTCTGCCCACAGTGGTTCCAGTTTGTGAGCTCCCTTGTCTGCCTGCTCACACGTGGGTGAAAAACAAGACGTTTTTCAACCTCTACAGAATTTTAATGCCAAATAGCAACATAAGGAGATATGATAGAAGCATTTAGTATGGTATGATGGGCATTTTATCCTCAAGCAAGAAATCTATTACACCTTAATGTAATATCCTTAACTGGGTAACAGACATGCAAAGGCAGACACGCGGTAAAGGAACTGGGCTTCCTCGACAAAGCAGTTAACTCCCCAGTCTAATGCTTGGATCCCAGGGATCCAGAGGTCTTTTCCAAAATGGAGGAAAGCAAAGCTATTCTTTTCAAAGCTATTCGTTTCAAAGGGAGTAAGAATTAAAAAGCAGAGTCATTTATGTAAGGACGTCTTTCACTTTCTCCTTCTTGTCTGCAACTTCTTCTTGCCATGACAAATACAACAGCCCCGTTGGGCTTCCCGCCTCCCAGGTGCTCGGTGCTGAATGCATCGTGGTGACTCAGATTGCACAGAAAACAGACCCTCTGGTCCCCCATCCCCACCTCATCCCTTCTGTGACCTCAGCAGTATTTAACAAACAGGGAACTGCGATGTACTGTAGGTTGGGGCGAGAGATTTGGTATTTTTGCTCAGTGTCATTTAGCGATCATCCGTGGAGGACGGTGGCATGTTCTGCCCAGGAATTTGCACATTGCCTTGCTTGCTGCAGAGGGAGTGCCGCTGCCTAGATGAGCAATTTGGTTTTGCTGGTGCCGAAAGCCATTTTCAGTTACCACTTTGACCTCTAATGAAACGAAATCCCATTAACCTGGAACCAAGACAGGCGCAAAGGGGACGACAACAGTTCAGAGCTTCCTGTCCTTGAAACCTCCAGTTTATTTCCTGGCATCAGGCTGCAAATTGTAGTTCACACAACTAAGCAGCAAGTTCCAGATCTTAATGTGCTGAGCATATTTGGCATGTGGCCAGCCTGTAGTGCATTCAGGTCAAGGATCGTGGAATCAGCTTGCTTACTCTCACAGGGATCTGCTGGTTAAGTACGCTGCCTTCCACAATCATTTAATTTTTTAAATATTCTGATGTAATCTCACATCCTTTTATGCCTCCCTCCTCATAGAATAGGAAAAAAAGAATAGGAATGTCATCTTTGGAGCACTTTTGAAGGAAAAAGCACAAGAAATGAAGGTGGAACGAGTATGTGAAGCAGTCACTTGTCCCTAGAATCTGAGAATCTTTGGCAGTGTGGGACAACCTGTAGGACATAAGTCTAATCAATTTTTTCTTGAGGTCAAACAAGTACATCACATGGAAAAGATGGTCCTTCAGAAGTCAACAAGAACCACCACCCCCTGTAGTGCCCCTGGCAGAGGGGATGATGGATGGAAGGAAGGAAGGGCACACTTGAGTATCCCTTCCTCTTCTATCAGTATCTTTGACTCTTGTGAGGCCTATTTACTCTTTTTAGGACATTTTTGTTTCATTCTACAGTTTGGTACCTACAAATGTAATTAGTTGCGGGAACCTAGAGGAACTTTGTTCAGTTACACCTGCTTCCACCACACTTCTGCAGTTTGGCCACATACTATGCACTAATTTGCACTGAAAGGCAACCTTGGGTTTTGTTTTGGGACTAGGTGAGGAAGATGAACTAACTATACCCATCAGAATTCAGAATAACTGACTCAGGTTCTGTTACCTGGCAAATCATTTTTTGATTTTTGGTCTTTAACAAACACCTTCTAGTGGTATTTTTAATCACTTTTCTCAAAATTTGTTAAATTTGGTGCATATTTCTGGTTAGTGTCTAGTAACCAATGGAATCTAATCCTACAAGTTCAGATACACATCTGGAAATCTCTGTGCCTGGACCACTTTAAAGTCAAAAGGGAGCCTAAAATGGGACATGCTTAGAGTACAAGCAGCTCATATAATGTTGTTTTAATATTTTCTGCATTATTTTCCTATCCTGTTTTTTATGTTCCCTAAGACCTCACTGGGATAGCTGAGATCAGGTGGTATAAAGCCATGAATTTTGAAGAAAATGAAAGTGCTGCTTTATGCAACTCATTGTTTAAATCTGTCTTAAATGCTACAGTGCCAGAAGAACGGAAGGTGGAAACTGTGACTGTTGAAAGGACTTCTGGGCTCACCCAAACCAGTATTTGATGTCTGTGCCAGGCAACATACTGGAAACTATAATAAAGAATAGAATTAGAGAACTGGAGCAGTTTAATGCCATGAGGACAGTTTGCAGATAATACAAAATTCGTCTGAACAGTCAAATCCTAAACTGGCAATCAAGAATTTTGGAAGACTCTTAGAAAAAAGAAATACTTTTCTGTTGGCTGAATTGACTTGCTGAGAGGTCACATCAGTGACAAAACCATACAAAAATTGAGAAGGGAGGGAGAATTGTGCATCCAGGGATGGGGTGGAAGCATAGAGGGAAGGAAGAGTGCGATCACCTATTTTGGTAGCAAGAAGCTGTTACATTAGCTCAGTTGTATTGCTTGATAGCACTTTTAATGTGACAGGGTGATAAACGACAAGTGAAATTTAATATACGGAAATGCAAAATGATGCGCCCATGAAAGGCAACCCTCACCATATGTATCCACTGGTAAAATAGCAACTCTGCTCAGGAAAGAGGTCTCAGACCTTTTGTTCATAGCTCTTTGAAAATAACAGGCCAGGAAGTAAAAAGGAACCCACGCAATGTTTGGAAATAGTAAGAAAAAGGTTAAGAGACAAAAGCAGGACAGTGCTGCTGTAAACCCACATCTTGAGTATCGCATGTAGTTTTGTCCACTTCATCTGAAAAGAAGTATAAATAGAAAAGATACAGAAAGGATGAAAACAAAGATGGGGAATGGCTTCTATATGAGGGGCACAGGCTGCAATCCTACAGCAGCCTACGGACTTACTGCTGCAATCCCACTCCTTGTCTTACGCTTCTTTGCCCTGTCACTGAGCTGGTGCGGCACAGTAACCTGGGAGAAAACATACACGCACTAAAAAAAAGCAAAGAGTTTCCTGCCAGGTGAGGGAGCTGAAACGGCACAGCCGCATCTCTGGACATGGGCAGAGGGACACACGACGGAGGGAGGACTGTGGCAGCCAGTCCTAGGA
>NW_009231317.1:0-686 GCF_000690835.1 Fulmarus glacialis | reverse complement strand
CAAAAGCCATTTCGGCCAGCTCTGCTGCTGAAATTAGCAGGCCCACGCTCCCTTCGCTTGTGGCTACTCGCTGCCACCTCCGAAAGCCTCTCCCTTTTGGTGTTTGTGCAGCTGTGCAGCAGCTCAGCGGGGAACTGCTTTGAATTAAAATTAATCATTTTTGTTGGGTTACTCTGATCAGGTTCGTTGCATGCCAGCACAAGATGCGGACGTGACCAAAGGACAGGAACAAGCAACGGCGACTGGTGGGACTGCTTCTTTGAGCAATGCTTCTTTGGAAACAAATAATAGATTTGTATAGATTTGGTGTTACTTGAGTCATCTGTCACATTTACCCATCTGCAGGGCAGTACAGATAACAGGGGCAGCTTTAAAGCGGTGGCAATGGGCCACCTAAGTGCAGCTCCGAGCTCTGACCCCACAGCTCTGGGTTACAGCTAACAGGGTTTCCTACATCAGACATGCCCCGTGTAACTACGGATAGTCAGGGACAGCAAAGGACAGCATGCAACATATTGGTATAATCCACATCCATCTCTTTCCTGAGGAGTTTATCCTAAAATACCGGTATCAAATGAAAATTGAGTTGTGAAGAAAATGTGGATTGGGGTGTGGGGAGAACCCAAGTTCCTAACTTAAGGCAGGACCGGGCTGGGTTTGGTGCCAGCTGCTCTAATGATGAGCCC
>NW_009231316.1:0-11462 GCF_000690835.1 Fulmarus glacialis | reverse complement strand
AAAAAAAAAAGTACTTAATTGCACTGAATATGGACAGATTAGGCACACATTCAGGATTGGATTGCTCTTCCAGACTTGATCTCAGTGAGGTCTATGAGATCCTCTCCCAAAGACCTTGAAGGATCTATTATAAATGAAATGAAGAACAGTTTTTGTACTAAGGAATGCTCATATTTTATCCCTCCCTTTTGTTATCAGAAGATATCTTATACACTCTAGGATAAGTGATTCTTTTTGGATGAGACAAAGCACTCGAGAATATAGTCTAAAAAAGAAAGTCCTTCAATGAGGAGGAAGAGTAAATGACAAGTATGTATCCAACCCTTCCATTTATGGCACGAATTTAGCAAGTATATCCACATGAGCAGATCATACAGCCATTCATAAGCATCTTACTTTTCAGAGCGAGTTGCAATATTTCAATAAGGCAAGGAAAGGAAAATCACATAAAAAGAAAACAAAACAGTAACGTGAAAATGTAACACTGTAAGGATGTAATTAACTTAAATATGCTGTAAATTTTTTCTTAATTTTGCTCTGGTATTTTAAGGCTGTATACCTTTATTATGACAAGCGGTATTTGAAGTCCTAACTCTGCAGCAGGCTGGTGAAGTCCTTATAATGAAATCACAGAGGACTTAATTCTCATACAGTTCCATATATATCTCAGGACTTCAGGTTAACTTTGCTGTCCATTATACAAGGGTAGAGGAACAAAAACAAAATAAAATTTTAAAATTTGCTAATTTTGACCAGTTCAGAAGACACAACATGCTGCTAACAGCCAGCAATTCCTCTCCAATTCTTTATAAAACAAGAAAGACATTTAAACGCCTGTTGTGAGGATCAGCTTATCAAGCCACTAATCACGGATAACACTAAGGCATCATTAATATTTTAGCTTTCATGCTTATTTGAAGCACTAACAAAGAAAAATGCCTGGAGTGACTAATTCCAGCTATGAAGTAATTTTTCAAGAAACAATTTAAAGCAATGTTTCACTTTTATTGAAAAGAAAAAGAAGCACTAGGATGCCGGTATACAAACTTGCAGAAAAGTTATACTTTGATGGCCCTGAGTATTTTCCTTATTGCTAATTGTTTTCAATATACAGTGAAAAAGCTCTCAAATATTTTCAAGAAATGCTTTTGCTACCTTTATCCTTTGCAATCTTCAAAAGGCTTGCAATCTGCCTATCATTTCTAGCATCTTCAAAAAAAAACTTTGCACATTTGGCTTTCTGCACACTCTGTAAATTAGGAAATAATTTTTAAAATAAAGGGCTTTTCTAATCAGAAGTCTGCATTGAGGACCTCCTGCTAGTTGCAACCCAAACTTAGCAGCAGATGTCCTGCTGGGGCTCACTTCAAGAGACTTCCAATCAGTTTCTGAAATTTTTTCACTCAGTATACGTTAAACATGGTATTTCGCTATTCAAATTTTAAATTCTCTCTCACGCTAACCTAGCAATACAGATGGGTAAGAACAGTTTTCACTTGTTTTTACATGAGCTCACACAAGACTGCAGTCAATTGGAGATGCTGACTGCACTTCCCCTGCTTCCCTGGGAAAGCAGAGTTTGCATCTCTATCAAGTAGTGCTGCGAAAGGAATGCAATCACTTTGACTCCCTGTCACTCTTAAATTTAGATAAAATCTTACCTAAATGTCCCTTGTCGGTTGAGTGATATCCAGACTGCCACACACGTGTAACACATAGAAGTGCGTGTCAATTCTCCAGTGAACTCTCTGCATGGATAGAGTCCATAGCAGGGAATTCACTGGACCACAGTTTGCCTCTACTAGAACCACAGTTGAGTATCTTTCTGGTCTACTGTTAGATAGGAAAAATAATTACCACTAGAAAATTAAAACAAAATGTCAACAATTCGTAAACCAAAAATGTACCCAAATATGTTTAGCTGAGTCATTTCCTTCTTGCCCAGTAATCAATTTTTTCCATGTGCTGCATTTGTGCCTAAGACATTAAAACATGTGCACATAACTGCTTGAAACATTTTACTGATCAGTTAGCTCTACTAGTTAGATCATTTTCTTCCACAAGCCTATTGTGAGGACAGCATATCCAAAGAGAAATTAAATCCCACAGACCATAGGGGGTTATGATTCTCTTTTCGTCTTGTTTCCTTGTTTGAGTTAGAAAGCAATACTCCAAAGCAGAAGTTGCTTCTGTATATAAGTTGCAAAGACTGGTAATAACATCTCTTAGCATTTTGCTCCATATTTTACATATATTCCTGAAGGGAAACAGACACTTACAATGTTTTTGACAATAATTTCCAGTTTCCTTTCCTCGTAGAATTAGTTTGCTTCCCAGTGCTCTAAAACAGACAAGTCATCCTATGGGTAACAGACTCTCTTATTCTTTTGCTATAATCTCTTTGCTTCCACAAAGAGACAGGCACATTCTGTGAAAATCTATTTTCAGTCATAAAGGTAAATGTTTTTTAAGAATTTCTGAGATAAGCTGTAACCTACAATGAAACAGCAATACACTGAGAATTAGTAACAATACAAAACCAAACAAAATCAAACCTAAAGGAGGGCTTTTGCCATGATAAAAGCAATCACTTCAGCTGACTGGTCAAACATTAAGAGAAAGAGATTACTAAGAATAAGAGATTACTATGTAACTTATATGACCACAATGATACTTTTATCTTCAGAATACAGTTCTTTCATTCTTTTATTGGCTCTTCCTTTCCATTATTATGGTGATTTTATCCTTATTCATTCTAGTTTAATTTTCTTCAAATATTAGCCTTTAAAAATCTTCTTCAAAACCTTTCCATTAAAAAACTGAAGTCTTTTGGTTTTGTCTTTAACTCCTACACCAAAACCAGTTCAGCACAACTTCCTCCTGAGCTATGTGCTTTAGCTCTGCTAAACACCACAAAAAAAGTTTTTGCCCCAGAATGGCTTTAACTTTTGCTACAATATTTAAGATGTTTTCTCTAATTAATGACAACTTACCATTGTACAATTACTAACTTATAACTTTGGTAGATTTAAAAAAAAAACCAAAAAACAAATCACAAACCACCCACCCCAAAATCACAAACCAAGTGGTTTTCCCCACTTGGTCTTTAGAAAACCCAAAACTTTCTAGAAAAGCGCAAGTATTCAACACCACAACCCAGCGTACCTTTAACTAGAACAGAAGGATCAGAGCTGGAACGCTGGTGCTAGTTACAGAATGTTACATGGTGCCGGAGAGCAGTGACCCCGAGAAGTACTGACACGGTGCTGGAGAGCAGGAACCCCAAGAAGTACGTACAGGTGACACGGTGCAGGAGAGCAGCAACCATGAGAAGTACCTACAGGTTAGGCTGAGCAAGTAACTTGGAAGCAAGTCCCAGTAATACTATGGCAAAAGGGCTACTATGCTACTAGCACACAAAATTGTAAGTCAGGACAGAAAAAATATGTTACTTCTGCGCACAACATAACTGAGACTAGGAAAGGGGAAAGTGGGCACAAAAGAGTTCTGTCATCTAATTAAATCTGGTACAAACAAAACCGAGAGCAAGAAGCCAAGGCCAGAGGTATCTCGAAAATACTTCATAGCACAATATTTCCATCTTGTCTTCAGTTTAAGACTGCATGCTAGTCTAAGAAATGAAGTGTAACACAGATTACTAAAAAAAAAAAAAAAAAAAAACACAATTCATCAGCCAGTGTTACTCATGAATTCAGACTGATCAACTATCGGTCTCTTCTGGTATATCATCTAGGGACAGGAATGCAAAGAAGTCATTGATATGAAGGGATGAAAGTAAGTCAGAACTTGAGGTTTTAAGAGAAAAAGATCAGTATCTACTAAGAAACAAAATCAGATAAATAAAACAGAAATAAAACTTCATGTTTTTTAAGCCATTAACTTTTGACTTTCCTGAATTATGAGTGCTCATGCCTGCAGCCAGATATTCCCTAAAATAAAGTTAACTTTGTGGTAAAAGCAGTATTTTTTATTAGACTAGCTGATGTAGCTGGAGAAAGCAGGAAAGTTTGGAGGATTAAATCCCTCTGCCAAGGGACAAATGATGACAACGTCCAATTTGGAACTCGAGCTACATAACTGACAACAGTAACTAGACAACCTTTAAAGAATTTACTCCCAGAAGCTTCAGTTTATTTTTCTACATAAATGAAACTATTAAAATTTGAGATACCCCCACATTCTATAGGCAAGTTCACGTAAACAGACCGCGCTAGAACTTCTGTTTACTACGGGGCCATGTTTAGGCTTTTTTCCTGGCCCAAGTGACGAGTTCAGCAATTCTTTCTCCAAAGGACAATATGCTGATCATCCTTCAGAAGAGATTTTCCTATTCTTCATCACCAAGATGAAGAGTAGCTTTCATCCACACAGCATTTCAGAAGGGATGATAGGAGGTTCTTACTCACTCCTCGAAAAGTTAGTAGATGGTTGAAGAAGTGATTATCGTAGCTCTAAAGAAACTCCACAGTCCCATCAAATTTGTCCACAAGCTGTGACCTAATGGCCCAGGCTTTAATAAAAGGACTAAAGGGGCACACAATTACTCAAAAGCTATGTCACAGGCAGACTTTAAAGGTTCTTAATAAAAAGGGCTGAGGTCCCAAGCAGGAATCTCAACAGAAATCCACATTAGCTATTTATTCAAAGTGATCTGGCATCTTATTCTTAGTTGTCACACTGCAAATAAAATTACAACTTTTCAACAGGAAATGTAGATAAAACATACCTATTTTTACAGACTAAATTATCAGTACCTTAATCTTTAAATAGGATATAAAAGTTGCACTAGACTTCTCACATAGCAGCCTAATTTCCAAAGGGAGATACACCCACTCAAGTTACAGGTGGGCAACAGTATCTTTGTTGGCTGCTGTAAGAAACCAAAATTAAAACCAAATGCATTACTGCAAGGTGCAATCTGGCACTGTGGATAGTTTTCCGTATAAAGTACAATCTCTGCCTGTAATTTAAAAATATGTGAAGCAACATACAATTAATGAATGGAACAAAACTCACTGTCAAAGACATTTTGGCAAACAGAGCTTAAGACTCTTAATCACTTATGGGCTGCATTATTCCATCTACAATCAGGTAATGTGTTCTCCCTTTGTCTCTCTCTCTGATATCAAAAGGGAGTAAATAAATTCCAGCTTTTCTTGCAATCTTGCTATTGAATTTACTAAATAAAGTACTTCTAAGTAAAATAAAACAATTTTTACTCTAACTTTCCTATTGAAGGAGGTTTAATAAATTACATTTTTAAAATATCTTTGACAAGTCAGCTTAAATTTTCAGAAAAAAATTTTCAGAAGAAAATTTAAGGGAATGTGATAAAATGACATGGTTTAATTTCCTCCCTAGATAATATGCAATCAAAAGAAGCAGCGAGGAGAAAGCAGCTGAGGAGGAGTTGCAGAGGTAGCAAGATGATGCACCCAGAGAGCCTGTCAAGAGCGCTGTATCATGCACTTCTACTGCAGTTTAAATGGCTTTCTGCTCACGTTCTCACAATCTTGGTAAAGAGAAACATATTTCACTTTTTCATTTGAACAGACACCACTTCTAACGCTGGCAGACTTGTCACTCTCAGTTCAATATACTGAGTCTAACAGTTACAAAGCGACATCAGTATGAGTAATTGAAAACAACAGTGCACTGACTGATTCAGGTTCTTGCCATAGTACTGCTTTCTGGAAGTCCTGAATTAGCTGCAGTGAAAGAAATGGAGATGGAAAGAGGTGAAACAAAAGAGAAAGTAATGATTCTCAAGGAAAGAAAATATCAGAGTGATAATGAATGTAATAATACGGTAAGATACTGTGATGATTAATATTTGGACATCTATAGTATCACTATGGCAGGAGTTCACTGTGCTAAATGCCATATAAAAATACTATCAATTTTATTTCATACAGCTCTATTTCTTTCCAGAAAATCTCTCATGCCTTCCGGTGAATGACAATCTCACTTTTGACTTCAGCACAATTTTCTTGTAATTAGATATCAACAGAGAAACATAGAAGGACTTCAAGAAAGAGGTAATTTTATTTTTAAACCTATCATAGAATAAAATTGATGCAGAATCATGCTATTTTTTACAAGCTGCTTTATACCTACTACATAGAAGTCCCCGCCCTGCAGAATTTATAAACAAACAAAAAGCCAAATATAAGATGCAGTATTGGCACATCAGGACAAAAATAGCTGCCTACTTCAATGCTAAGCATTTTTATATTTTGTTAGACTTGTATTATAGTGTCAGAAATAAAAAGGTAGTCTACTCTACATTATTGTTCAACTGCCCATAAAATTGTACACTAAAAATGAAACCTTTCAGAAATGACATTGAAAAGGATCCAAAACAATTTCATTTCTCCATTCGAGAAAACAAAAATCAATTTAAATAAAATCTTTTCCTGTCTAATACTACAGTTTAAAATGGTATAAAATAGAAACTTCTGAAATTTAATGGTGTTGTTGGAAACCCATACTTTTAGGAAATCTCTACTTCAGTTAGAAGATATTTCAATAAATGTGAAATACTTCTATTAGAAGACAAAAATCCTACCTATGTTAGCTGTATCAAGGACAGATGAAGAGACCCTAAACTGTAGGAGTTCAAAATAAAGCAAAGACTATGTTCTGCATTCTTATTGTACAGATGCATTTTTAAGGCCCTGGTCTTGAAAAGCATAATATGGAAGAACTGGTGCTGTTGATTTCACTGCCCTAGTGGTCTATTTATGCAAGTGGGAGCTCTGACTTTAAATTTTTAATATAAATGCTTTTCACAGATCTTCAGCAGCCAGAAGAGTATGTAGGCATAAATAATGGGTATGACATTATACAAATGTATATATTTATGTATATAGAATGTAACATGCTCTTCAGATAATAGGAAGGATTAAGACTGTACAGGCAACCTTGATTTCTTGATGTCAAAGCTTTATAGCAAAACTAAGGAATTGTACACGATAACAGAATTCAAGACCAGACTTGAATACAAAACTGCATGCTGCATATTGAGTATGTTTGACTTTTTAAAAATAATGGCAACTTTTCCAGACAGAAATCCATTCAATTTTTCAGCATTCGTGCTATCATGGACATACAAAAACCATATCAGCTATGAATGTTTGGCATCATCCACACAAATTTATTTAATCAACAGAAAAAATGCTGGACAACAACATCAGCAAGAAAAATCATTATTCCTAAGTTTCATTTGAGAGTATTTTGGTAAATGTTCATCTTCTAGTTGCTGGATTTGATTAAAATGTAAAAACCCCATATTTAATGCATTTTTCATTTTCCCTCCTCTTTGTTTCAACAAAAACCTAAAATCATATACCCCATTTTCAACTTAAGTAAGCACCTATACTGACAGATCCTGTCATCACACTCAGGTGTTTTCTGCTCACACTAGCTTTAAATAATTTCCTCATCAACCTTAAAAAGTTTAACAGTATTTATTCCATGGGCACAATTTAAATGCAGAATTTCCGTGTAGTTTGTTTTAACTGGAATGGTAAAGACATTCAGCTAAAAAAGAAGCACGCAGAATAAACAGCAGGGATAAACTCAAACTCACTCACCGCCTTTAAAAAACCATGCCACAAACTTGTGCTTGACTTGCTGGAAGTCACTACTGCTTCAAATGTTTCAACCAATATTTGTGAGTCTTTTCTCTAAACTGTATGAGAGAAGCAATCTATTTACCATCTTCCACTGCAATTATCTTGCAACCTGTCAATGCAATGCAAATGCTTTAGTTAAAGCTACATACTACACAAACCACCAACTGCTCCACAAGGCTAGGCGTATCACTGAAACTCCTCTGATTTCTCCAGTCGAGGTCAGCATAAAAGTCAAGGTTTCTGTTTCTACAATAGCCTTAAGCTTTACCTTAGGCATGATAATTCTGCAACCGACCCACAGAAATCCTGAGTTCATCAAACAAAATTAAGACCCAAAGCCTAGAAGGAATGGCCAACTGTGCTTCGAAACAAACTTTCAGATTGAAAAGTGCTATCCATAATGCCGCAGTCCTTTTTTCTGCATTGCAATTCTCTGCTTTCCTCCAGGAAGAGTCAGAACTACTGCTAACTATGGACAGGGACTGCCCCTTCACGCAGCCAGTTTCTTTCTCCTTTTTTATTTTCTTAATCTAGCCATCACAAATGGCAGTCAAGGCATTACATGGTGTTTTAAGGTTGATCAAGACAATACAATAGTTGTATTCCATTTCTAAGGGCCACAGATAAACTCTCTTCTGAACTATAATTAAGTACACTTAAGAACTGCTACCACTAAATCCAACCCCCCAACACACTTCGTCCCACAGGATTTCCAAGTGATCAGCACCAGGAATGCACAAAAATCCTTCATAGGTCCACCAGATATTTGCAATAGTTTTTGCCTTCCATGAGTACCTTGAGAAGCCAGTGTTAAGGGCAACCAGGGATTCTCTGCTGATCCGAATGTAAGAAGAATTAAGTTTCCACCACATTTTTCAAAGTAAATGGAAGCCTCCTGAAGAACTCAATTTAAATCGATGCAGTGATAATTAATATGCAAATGATACACATCTGTTCCCTCAGGATGTCACAATTCTGTTTTTTTTCCTCAATAGGAATGTGCTGGATATGAAGCATACTGAATCTATTTCTGTTTATCATTTTGTTATACCAAAGCAACCCAGGAAGTGTCTCTGTTTTCAGAAGCATTTCTATTGGCAAGGACTAGTGTAGATAGACATCACCTGTTTCTCTTTCATCTCTTTATTTGCTCCTTTCATCTACCAACTCACAGCACTTCACAGAATCAGTTTTCTTTCCTCCTTTGGAATAGAAGAAGGTATGAAAATTATTTCATTTTGATTATTTTATTTTATTTGTGGGTATTTCTTTTTGCGCAGAAAAGAAGTCCTGGCCATGATTTCTTCAATGTCACAGGTGTCCTTCTTTATCAGCTAAAGTAGATATGCTTAAGAATCATGATTGATTATCAGTAAGAGATTCCTGAGAAAGATTTTCAACTTCATTTATTGGTTTAAGAAGCCTGAATTTCAAAAATGCAGCAATGATGCCATGGCTTTAATGTAAATAATATGTTTCTTGCTACATAGTAACTTCTAACTTGAGTGCAATGAAACATCTCACAAATACTCTTTAATAAGAAATGTCTTTTCCAACTTGTGCCTGGCATAGGTGATGCCAATGAAGACTTTCCTGACACTAAAAAAGAAAAATCACAATACTATGAAATACTACAATACTGTTTAGACAACAAGGTTTTGAAGTGAACAGTTTCACAAAATTGACAAAAATCTCTCCCCAGAGAACTTTGCTCCCCTTGATAATCCATTCTGCTCCTGAAACTCACAATACAGCTCTGCTCCAGCACAGTACTAGACAGCTCGCTTCTCTGCTTCCCGTTCTTCTTTGTGTTCTTACAAATTGAGCAATTGGATATAGATCATCAACCGTACTTAGATTTTTGTGTCAAGTTTTGTTCTCCTAACCTTTAAACAATATGCTGTAAGTTATTTTAATTCCTTGGCTGAAACAAATTGTTTCCTCTACAGAGAGTTCATGTATCACCCTTTTTTTTTCTTCTTTCCTCTAGACAAAACAGGTATTTTCATTGTACCATGACTATATTTAATCCCAATATTAACTTCAGACAGATGTGTGTGAATGTGGATGCAAAACAAATGGTTTAGCACAGCATGACATTTTAGGGCAAATTTGTGGTAACTGAGTAATCAACATCATTATGTATTTCAACTGACCCTATTTTCTGAGGGCAGTCTAACCAGCAAGACCAATAATATTTTACGAATGCTTTATCTACCATAAAAGTGATGTTTACCTAACTAATGTTTGCAAGGTGCTCTTCAGACATTATGCATGCATGTGAAGGACCAGCATCAGTTTTCCACGTTGGAAATGCCTTTGGAAAATAATTTCTTCATGTTATTGCAGAAATAATTACAGAGAACACTGTGATCTGTGACTGAGGCACTCCAACACATACCACTTTAGCAAGATTAACTATCCTCTTGTGGTTTTGTCAGGACTGTTTTTAAAAGAATTAAAAAAGATGTATTTTTAAAATGAAAAGTTTGTGTATTTTTCTGTCTGCAGTCATGTATTTCACTTTCCTTGTTATTATTTGTTTCTCAAACTTTTTACTGCAACTGTGACTTCAGCTGACTACACATGAGAGACCGCAGCCCTTGAAGCAGAACTGAGCCCCTTTAGGATTCGAAGTTGCATTTGTCCCCTCCAAAGGAAGCTGATAAGCACTGATGCTCCTAATTTGAGCATGAAAGGTAGGTGTCTAGTGTTGTGCTGAATGAGTCTGGTCTTGTGATTTAAACTAGACAGGGTAGATCTACAAGTAAGCTAAAATGTTATGCAGTTCTAACAGACACCAAAACGGCAAATTTTGAAAAGTTCTGAAGTCTGCAATTTTGAGTCTTCCCTGAATGATAACACGCAACTCATCAGGAAGCTGTAACTTTTTTCGGTAGTAAAAAGATTCCCAGTTCACTCTTGCAACACCATTCCCATTGCCTACATAAACAGGAACTATCGGATTCAGCTCTAGGACTGATTTTTTGCCTATCTAGGTCTCAAGGCAACAAGAACCAGCAGTTAAAGGAAAAAAGGGGGGAGAAAGTTTTTTTGGTGGGGGGAAGGGGCGGGAAGGGAAAGTTCATGCATTGACCACCTTAGCACATAAAGTACTAAGTTATATTAAACTGCTTTAGTCTCTCCATGTGTGTGAATACCAGTTGATTGCAAGGGAAGAGGGTTCATTGGGATCATAAAGAAACATTTCCACCACCATCAGCACTCCCCCCACTCCTGGAGGTAACAGGTCTCCAGGACAAATGAAGGTACCATCTTTCTCCTGACATTCAACTGTTTTGCCCCACTTCTCTGTGCATAACCTTTCCTCATAAAACATTCCTGCCCTGCCTGAGCTCCAGAAATTCCCAAATCTGCAACGGACTGTTTTAAGCTTTGCCATCATCTCTCCTCTTCTCACTGAGCTAGAGGTCAGGCAAATACATCACCTATTCTGCAGCTCTCCGCAGTGGTGCTGCAGTCAATACCAGCACCCACTATTAGAGAGCAAATAAAATTACCAGTGCTTTTTCAGAATCTTGTTCCTTTGCATTATAGTTTGCTCCATTACAGCTCTACACTGATTAAAAAGACTGGGATCAAAACCAAAATGTAATCTTCTGAAAAGGCTATGGAATTATGAAATTAAGGGAACTACAATTATATACTCAATTACCCAGTTTCATTATTTAAAAAAGCTATCGTGTGGCAAGAAACTAAATTCTAAATTATAAACTGTAGTAAATTACTTCATCGTATGTTCTAATCAATTTAAGGTTAATGGAGTTAAATCCAGTTGGTGGC
>NW_009231315.1:21325-31074 GCF_000690835.1 Fulmarus glacialis | reverse complement strand
TAGGTTAATGGTTGGACTTGATGATCGTAAATGTCTTTTCCAACTTAAATGATTCTATGATTCTATGATTCTATAACTCATATCCATAAGGCTAAACTCACTTATCCACATCCAAAAATTTTTTGAGAGTTTTAGGTAGCCAAGACTGTGTTAGAGTCCCCTTACAACAGTACTTACAATTTGACCATATGGATAACTGTGGGGTAGTCCCTGAGCCTAGGCATTTTTACATTTTAGTAGTACAGATGTAGCCGCTGAAGCCAATGTGTGTCAACAGAGGGACTATTCATATATACAGAGCTATGCCAGCAATGGATTTTTCAATTCTGAAGCTAATATGTTTGAGAAAATTAAGAAAGCCTGAGATTTGCCAAAGAAAAACAGGGATTCAGTGAATTTAATTAGTAAAATGTGCAAGGCAATATTTTCTTGCTCTGAAGCCTAGTGACACAGCACAACTTGAACTGCACAATAAAATATCCTTATCCTGACAAACACTACTGGAATAGTCCTATCTGTGCCAAACCCACATCTTGCCCCAACGTTGAATGGGAGTCTGCTTGTTCATCCTGTCCAAAATTGGGCCAGGGTGGGATAACAATTTAGCAGAGTCAACAGTCAGGTACTGTTGCATGGGCCTTAGCCCTCACTCTATTTATTTTGTTAATATAGGTAAACATTTAGGGGGTTGTTAATGATCTCAGTGCTGGTCAGAAAAAAAAAAAAAAGAAGATTCCTAGAAATATAAACTAAAGAATTTTTTTAATGTTAAGATTATGCTGATACTTGAAGAAAAATGCAAAATAAGTTCATGAATATATGTGTGCTTCTGACCAGTATGAAGTGTGGACTCATTGCTCATCTACTTTCCTGTAGCATAATCAGCAGAGACTGGCACCAGGTATTTCAGAAGAAACTGTGAAAAGCCTTCCAGAAAGATGCTACTTAAACCTTGATGGGATGAGTTTGTCTGAAGCCTGGTCTTACAAGCAGCCTTGTGAGTTCAGAAAGTGGTGTGCTGTTTTTGCTGACTTTGTTGTTCATCAGCTGATTTGATATTTGCTATTATACTGCTACTTCTGTTATCTGTGCATATTTATAATTTCTGTTTTAATTCTGCTGACTTCTTAGCCTCCTCTGTACTTAGTCCTGATCAATAACAGGTTAGTTTGCTTTGTGATTTTTTTTAAACATGAAGCATAGTGACCTGCTCAAATTATCTACAAAAAGCCTGCTTACACAGGAACGTGTGGAAAAGCTCATCTGAACTAACTAGAAGTTTGGTTTCAAACTATATTAAGATCCTGTATGAACAACTCAAAGTCAGCTTTAAGAGTCATTTTATTTTATATACCTAATGTCTTTTCCTGACTGCCCCTCATGTAAAAAAAAATCCTTATATTCAAGTTTATCCATGCAAAGTTCCACTTAATTCCCCACAACAGATGCTTCTGATTTGTTCACTGTAGCTGGAATTTAAGGTGAAAAAGCTTGGATTAGTTAATGTCTACTGATTGACTCTCTAAGGGGATCCATGCTAGAATAATGGTATCATATGACTTAGACTTGAATTTACTTCACAGTAACTTCCTGATGAAGGCAAAACCTTCACTGCCACCTGTTAAAGTATTATGCATCATTATGAAAGTTAGTATTGGGCACAGTATTGAACAGCAGCCATGCCTGTCTCATGGAGGATATCCCCAGGCAGTGAGACCGCAAGCTGTGATCTAACCTTTTGTAGATGGAGTATTTACCCCAGCATTTTAATTCACATTAGGAGTGTATTCACCACACTTTGGTTCTCATGAAGGAAATCAGAAAAGAGACTCCTTTTGGATTAAATGAAACAGGAATGGGCTTCAGACTAAGGAGAATACAGTCCACAGGCAGACTACAGCCAGACCAAATTAAACTCCCTGAACCCCCCTGTACGGTGTGGATATAGGTCCTCAGCACCAGCTGCCTCGCTCGACAAACCCATGCTTGTTTGTGCTGCACTGATAACGTAGGCATAGCCATAATGGGGTGATTAATGCTGATTGGAAAATCTCCGGCAAAAAAAAGTTTTACTTGGGAATGACATGAAAAAGTCCACAGAGAGTTCAATTTAATACCAGTTATTTTAGAAATCAAGCAGAAGAAGCTTGCCTGACAGGCATCTTCTAAACATCCCCGGTTTCTTGAAAACTCATATACGTGGCTATTGGTTGGTTTTACTGAAGAGACCAGACTATGAAGCTTTGTGTCACTGAGGCAGCCAAGCAGGGAGATTGCCTCTAATCCAGAAATCCCAGAGCTTTCAGAAACTGCAGCCCAGGTTCAGTCTCTCAGAGTGGATTGTCTTTGTATTAAGAACCCTTGGACTATTCCTGTCACTGCGAATTTTTGGGATTTGTTCTGAATCAAAACTAAACTAAGTTTTGAATATCAAAACCTGATGACATAATTAAATCCTCTGTGAAGCAGAACTGCCTTTCCCCTAGCAATTCTGATTAAAAAATATGTATGGGAATAATGATTTTAATTCAGGTCAGAGATAGTTGCATTGCTGGGGCTGTGCAAAGAATAATTTCCCATCTATAGCAAGATCTGCTTGTGTTTCAGTTTCACAAGCATATTCACGTACTAAATTTGAAAGATTCTCTCCAAAACAGTATAAAAATATGTGATAGTCAATTTAAGCACTTCTTTTCACATCTCCTCACAAACACATGAGCTCTGCAAAGCCTTTTGTCTCAGCTGGAAGATGCTTCTGTTTACTCTACCTCACGTCGAAGCTGATTGCCTCTCCAAAGTGTCTGATCTCTGTATATTAGAAAAAGAACAGATTTGAAAGATGCTTATAATTCATTTAATTTCAATTCCTTTACTTTCTTTCATCCAATATTCTAGATAAACAAATAAATGAGGTAATCATTTCAGTGACTATAACATTTTCATTTTCTATTCAGTATGCACAAAAGCCAAAGTTATTTTTCTTTAACACCACTGTTTTTCCTCATAAATTGTAAAGGAGAAAGATCTGCTCATGTCTTTTTTAAGTTCTGCATCTATTCCAGACAAACTTGGCTGCTTTAAGGGATATAATGAAAGTATATTGTTTTCTAATTAAACCCTCAAAAACCACATTTTAACTGATAAAATTAATTCGCACCTCTGGAATGTTTAACTTTGGGGCCAGAACAGTTTTCTGTTCTTTTCTGTACATTTTCTGTCAATGGAATATAGGATTTGTTTCAACCATGTTCAATCAAATGTTAGATTTTGACCAACACAGACTTCTGGGAGAACTTTAGGTTCCCCGTAACACCAGTAAAGGTTCAGGGTCTTTTCCAACAGCTTTTGTGAGCCTACAAAAAACAACCCAAGATAAATCACTAGGCTGATTGGATGATTCTAATGCCATGTTACAATATTGATGCCATCTGTGTTATGAAATTTTTCAGACACTCCAATCATTACCACAGCTCCATTATGGGAGGGTTTTAAGCAAGCAGGAGGAAAGAAACAATACCTGCCTCAGAGAGCTGATAAATCTTCCTGTCTCCTTCCTACACATGCATTCTGATGTGGATTAAAATATGTGTTTCGTTGATTCTCAATGATAGTAATGATTAATGACTGTAAATAACAGACGCATTGTTTGCCACACACTTTAGACTTCTAAAATGTAAATTAAATCTCCTCTTTTTTTCATAATTATCCATCAGAGAAACAAAACAAAACAAAACAACCCCTCCCTATTTTGTCTTATTTGGAATTTAGTCAGATTTAAGGGTTAAATCTATTCAGTTTTAAAAGAAGAAGAAAATAGAAGATTTGATTGTTTGTGACATTTTGTTCAGAATCAATCATTGTCAGCTCAGGTTAGACTGATTTACTATGAGCCTGCCATAGAAAAGATTTGCCACAAATGGCAAGGCTCTAAGCTGTTTCCACCGCACCGAACATAATGATGGATTTATCATTGCAATCAAGATAGTAAAACAGCATGGTCCCCAGAGTCGTGCACCAGGCAAATTGATCACAACAGCCCTGAAGTTATATAAGGGCTTTGTTTATCTGGTCTCAGTCTGCAGGAGTAGTAATCCAACTTAAGATAAGACACTCTGATCTTTACAGAAGTTTGGACAGGTTTTATCTCCTAAACCAGTATATAGTAGAATTACTGCTGAGGAGTAAAAAAACTACCCATTAAATATATACATATATATATTTAAAATAAAAGCTAGTCTAATATAAACAGAAACAATAAATATTATTAATATAATCTGAGAGTATTGTCTTAATCTGTAATTGAATGAATATGCTGTAATAGTTTAGTGAGAAAGTGAGCAATATGGGAACAAGAACATTTGTTTTAATACATTACCTTTTCATTACAGGCATTCTTTCTTAATTCAGCCAAGAAATGGCAATGCCAAGCTCTCAGGTCCAAATAAATTAAAGCTAAGGGGAAAGATTAGCCCCTCTGCAATAGCACAATGGCAAACTGGGCTTTTACCTATGCAGAAAAATGAAGTCAGCCTGTAGCTTTCATTTCTGAAGCCATGTTTCAAGGGGAAGAAAGTATTATTATTTCTTTGTCTGATGGAGAGTCTGAGCTTTGGAGAGAGGAAGTGATGCTGTGGAGAATGGAGATGAACCACCAAAGGCTACTGATGGGGTATCATCTGGGAAGGCTCTAGTCTGTGACTCAGCCCTACAGACTACTGCTCATTTTCCTGAAATTCCTGGGCCTATAGATAAAGATCCTGAAACAGAACCTGAGAAAGGGACCTGTCCAGTGAGATGATGATATGTTTTTCACAGAGGACCAGAGTGCTATTATTTTGTGGAGTGATGCAGGAATACCAAATCTGCCAGAGCCTGGCCTTTTTCCCATGTGGGCACAAGGCCTTATGAGCATTCTTCAACCAGGTGCCAGAGCCATCAAGAAACTCTAATTTTGCCCTGCGTTCAGCCAAGGAAAACAACTGGCTTTTAAAATTCATATAAAACATGACTGGGTGTTCTTTGTCATTAGGCTGCACATAGAAAATAAAAATTGAATGGAGAATTCAGGTTTTGGCATATTTGCAAAACAATGAAGAATTTGGGAGCATTCTATAGATTCAAAAGGCAGAATTAAGCTCGATCCTCAGAAATAGCTATGAAGAAATGTGATATGCTCCCAAATTGAAAATTCCTTAGATTACTTTATAAGTTCTCAGGAGCAGGGATGTATTTTCTTATTTATTTGACAGGATCTATAATGATATGAACCAATGAACATAGATTAGTATCTCTATCTTAATTTTGAATTTAAATTAAGTTGATTAAATTGTTTTCTATTTTGAAACATGAGTGTATCTTTGTAATGTTTGACTGCATAACTGGTAAAAAGATCTATTGCACGTTATTGATTCATTTTGGGTACGAATATGATATAAGCTACAATTCATGGGTAATAACGATTATAAAATGGTTATACAGATTTAAAAATAGAATAGCACACCACCTAGAAAATAGAAAAGTTTAATTCAGAAACCTGCTGGATTCTTCAAGGATTCATTTTGCACACTGAGAGGTAGAGAGGGTCTGTTCTCTCTTTTCGCCTAAGTATTCTCTTCAAAGCACTCTCACACAGACATTGGCAGCACTGTTTGACACAAAATGCATTTAGCCAAATTTACTGTCAACTTAGCCTTCAAGATATGCAGATAGACATATAACAGGAATATATAAAGTGGAAATAAAATAGACCTGTTTCGCAGTATTTTGACAAAGTTTTTGTTGTGCAAAAGTAGTGGCTTAACGAAACTAAACAAAAATGTAAAAAAGTAATGTTTTTAACCCAAAACTCCCATCAGTAAGTTAAAATAGAATATTACAAGCCCATCTCTTCATTAGACTAATTTTCATTTGGACGTTCTTATCTTGCTTTAATGAAAAATATAAAAATTTCTGTCTTCAAACTTAAAATCTGGATTTTTTTCAGAAAGGTGAATTCTACCATTTTCACAAGAGCCTAATGTGCTCCTAATAGATCTAATTTACAGTGAAGCCAATGTGGCTTGAGCTCATTTGTGACCATCTAAATACCTTCTAAAAGTCTGTTTCTTTCCGAGAGAGGTGGACTGAGCTCTGCTAGCTCAAGGTATTTCTACCCTCAGCTGTTCTCCTGCATGAGCAGGAACTGGCTGCCCTCCTGCCATTGACCCTTCCCCTTGTGATAGCAGAGGGTGGCAGAGACAAATACATGGCCAGAAGCAAACATCGTCAGCTGTGGTTCTCCACAGTTCACAACACAGAACTGAAGGATACTGTTTAGATTGCATTGTCTGATTTTGTAGTGATGGTGATGTTTCACAATGGTAACTTTCAGAAGAGAGCACTGGGGCAGTGAAAATACCCCCAACCAGAACAACCATTCCTGCATTAAGCCTGATGGCAGCCTGGAGGAGAGGGTAACACCAGATATGCTGATATATCTAAGTGTAGGTCACCAGTCAAAACGAATAGAAAAGTAACTTAAGGAAGTGATTCAGAAACACTTCTCTTTCTTCTTTTGTGGTATTTTAACTGCTGTCAATAAAGATACTAATACAATCGACTCCTACATTGACTCCAGTCTTTCTAGAAGGCCAGTTTATTCTGTCTCTGGCCTGAGTTCAAAGGTGGTGGAATAGGTCCCACACCTGATTCACAAAAAATGTAACAGACAAAGCCCCTTATAATTTCATTTATTGGACGTATATTTGTGAGAGTTTTGGAATTATCCTTTAAAAGTTTAACACAAATTATTTCCGGACTGATATCAACCTTACTTTCTCTGTGACAAAGTATCCTGAGACATTGTGATTAACCGTGCACATTAAGAAAAAAAAGAAAAAAAGAAAAAACAAAAAGAGCATTCTGGATGAATGGTTAGCCCTTCACCTGCAACCAGACTTGACTCCAACAGCCCAGTTTTTGTCCTCTTCCTATAAAATCTGGTGAGATTTGATGTGTTATATTAGGATCATAAGTGTAAGGATCCTAAAAAAAAAAAAAATCACATTCCTGAGATCCCTCATGTAAATCAACTGTTTTCCTGAAGCATCTTACAATTTTTGAATTAGTGAAATTACTGACACAGATACTCTCCCAGATTATTTCTTTCTATTTTTTTGGCAAGACTTGTCTAATGCACAGAGGAGAGCAAGGCTGACTTCTGGTGCAGAAAGACAAAAATGTGGTCACTAGGAGGTGGCTGCCCTAAAGTTGCTGGGACAGCTAAATACTAGTGCTTTTGCAGCCCTTTATCCCCAGACCGTTGTCTTAGCTGAGCAGATCAAGTATATAACCATTATATTGTATTTCTGCTATTTTCTTTATCAAACACAGCTGTTACTTTGCAGCTTCTTTTGTCCCCTATTTCTCTTTTTTTTTTCTTGTCTCTCCTTCTTTCTTTGGAGGTTAATGGGATGTAGCTCATCAGTGATCTCGGGTCAAACTGTTTGGCCATCCCTATCTAGAAGTCATCTAATGAGTGAACTAGCTCTTGATGCTGGCAACTACAGGTCAATCTGATTTTGTATTAACTTGAAGAAGGTCAAATGGTCTCTAAATTTGATAAATATCCCATTTCTTGAACTGCTGATGGAGAGCATAGACAAGGTGAAAGTTAATACAATTCTGGACTTGTACAGCCACACAAATAGGTACTACAGCTTAATTTGCACAGGACATAACTCAGATTCAGCTTGTGCTCCGGGAACTAATTCCTATGTATCCCAATTAAATTAGAACAAATAATGGCAAAGAGTGTATTTGATAAATTTAGCCTCTTTCAGTACATAAACAGTCCCTGAACAGCCTGATATTTTTAAGCTGCATCTCTCATTATAATCTTCCTCAGAAATGATTACCTCAAATTTTGATCTGTGTTTTTTCTTTTCCCCTTGATGGATTAATCATAAAAAAATGAAATTAGAGAAATGTTATTTGAATCTAATAAGCTAGACAAGTCTCATGACATGGTTTCTCTTTATAAGACTGGACAAGCACACTAACATTTCTGGCATGAATATGGAGATATGAATACAAAGTGAATTTTTTCTGCTTATGTTTTTCTGACCTGCTTTATGTGTATTTACAGCAGAGAAAGGGTTAAGATATGTCATAGGAATATCAGAATTGGGAATAAAAAAAATCACTGAAATGCGTAGAGAAAAAATAAGGCTCTGGATTGACAAAGCACTTAGGAGAACACTAGCAGAGGAAAAGGAAACCCAAAACAAAGTAAGAGAAAGAATAAAGGAATTTAGACAAAATACTGTGACAACAGAGTATCCTGAGGTCTGGATCTCAGCTGAAAAGTGGGGATTTTGTGACTTCCTGTCTTTTACAGTTAGAACCATCTCACTGAAGATGCGATACCTCCCTAGGTGTCATCTCAGTCTCTTCAAGTCTTCCTGTGAAGTTTTTACATCTGTTTTCTGCAAATGTGCTGCTAGTATAATGCTACAGCATGGAGGCTGGGCTAAAGTGACCAGAAAACTTCAAATTCAGCAGCGTTGAATATATTTACAGTTTTGGAGAAACATTTGTAAGTATTTCAATTTTAATTTCCAGCTATATCTACCTTCGGGTTGCAAGAAGAACCCTCCAAGTATGTTGGGCAATCCCATTCAAAGGGTTTTTTTTCCAGCAGATGCACGTAAGGGAGATAATACTGGTTTTACCCAAAATCTTTGTAACTCACAGGCAGTGTCTGTGAAGTGCCTGAAGGTTGCTGTCAGGACAGAAACTTTCATACAAGCATTGAAGCTCCTTGGGAAATGAAATGTCCAGGTTGTGAGACATGAAGTGTAGTCCGCCAAAGATAAAAGAAGGCCAGAAATATTTTGAGGGTGTACTGGTAAAACTCAAGTTTATTTACTATGACCTACTGATAATATATGTTCACTACTAATATCTCACTTGCATTTGCCTGTTAATTTGGCCAATTTTAATGACCAGTTTTAAAAATGGATAATAACATTTTCACTTTAATATAACACTCATGCATATACGTGCATATACAAAGGCCACTTATAATAAGATTTAATGGGATATATGGGGGGAATTCTAAACCCACAGCTGCAGAATTTCAACTAGCTGGTAACAGTAGGCTTTGAAAAGTATGAAACTTGATGAAATCAGAAACATGATTATTGTTACTGATTATTACTATCATCTGTATACACCCTGTGGCATACAAATATATATTGCTGTCTCAGGACTTGTAGAAAATAACAGAAATGATGTGATTATGTCAAGCAAAGCTTTTGATTAGAAGCGTACTTAGTGATCAATGTCTGCTTTTTTTTTTTTGTTGAAAGCTAAATTGACATAAAATTGTGAAATATGTGATTTCCATCAAAACACCAGAACATTTTGTTATTTCATATGCTGCTGCTTCTGCTTCTTAGAAGGTGCCTTCTGACAGGTAGTTCTGGATTCCAATATCCTGTTATCTGTGTCCACCAACTGAATGTGGTAACTTATGATGAATTATAATAACAAAAAACTGTGAGAGGGCCATGGGTGAGATATCCTACAACGAAGACTAGAGGACTTTGATAGAAAATGAGAATAGGATACACCAGTAGATCACCTCCCATGAAACAAACCACAAACAGTGGTATCAAAATAGTTCATACTGTGGGTGGAATAGAAGTTTTTTCAGCCATTCATATGAAATCCAAAATATTCCACTGAATTATCTTATTTTAAATATA
>NW_009231315.1:10241-21294 GCF_000690835.1 Fulmarus glacialis | reverse complement strand
TATATATATACACATATAAAAGCATTTTGGAGCAGATTAGTTTCCTCACATTTACTTGCATGAATTTGGGCGAATGTGCACACTCAGGTTTTATGTGTTGAATGCCATTTCCAGAATGAAATGGCATGCAATTTGCCAAGCATGTATTTTGAAGCAAATGGATAGAATTTGTAATTTAAGAAGACGAAAATATATTCAGCAATGCAATTTAGGGATCTTTTCCTTCTACTGCTCTCTGTTTATCTGAACTTTTCTGCTCTCAGCTGTTCCCTCTATACACAAGCAGTGGGGCTGCATTCTCAGGAGTCTCTCAGTGGTGTCTCTAGGCAGTTTAGTGCCTGAAGGATTTAACTGAAAAATACCAATTGGCCAATACTCTTCAGGTAGAAGGAAGGCTGAATATCTTCAGTAACTGAGGATATTTTGACAGTTTCTGAACAGATTGCCTAGTCCATAGAACTAATTTATCTTGTATGAGCTGACTTGAGATTGACCTTGAAGTTCAAAAGCTAGAACAATTATGTAACCACAGTCAAACCTAGGGTGACAGTAAGGACATCAACAAGCCCTGAAGTGACTTGGACCAAAAGGATAAGTGCAAGAGAGCATTGCTTCATGGGCAATTCTTTAACTTTTCTGGTTTTCTTTTTGAATTTTCTTTAAAAAAAAAAAAAGGCGGCAAGCAAGCAAGGGTAGAAAAATAGCAAAAAAGTTATGCCACAGCAACAGTAACAACACTTAGCAATAAATACTCCTTGATATTGATTGTCCTTCCAATTTCCCAGTGTACAGCATACAGTCTCATGGTAACCATCGCCAAACATGTACTATGATACTAGCATGTGCAGTACACAAATGTAGCATGGTGTCAGATATTGTTTACTCAATACAAAGGTTAATTGTTCATAAGCATTTCAATGAATATGTTTCATGGGAATTGACATGATATAAGCACATGTTTAAATCTACTCTTGTTCAATAAAACACTTAACTCTACATACACCTGTACCTCAAGCAAAATTTAAGCAAATTAAGCAAAAGTTATGCAAATTAATATCACCAGGGTCCAGAACTACCAATCAAACACCTGTGATGAGGCAGTGTAATATACCCCAGATGGGACCTTGACTTAACAGGAATATATATCTTCTGATACCTGAGATAGCTTGTTTAGCACTGGCTCTGATATCTCTCTATGAACCAGTATTATATGAAGAAGATTTGTCCTAAATCCTTCATTTGATCTGTCCCTTAAATACAAGTGGAATCAAGCTAACACTTTCTAAAATGATTAATTCCCAGGTCAAACCAAGTATCTAGGTTCTTAACTTTACATTCACCCACCTGAATTTGGTAAATCAAGGTGTAGTGTACAACTATTACGTTAGTCCTGATCTCAGTTATTTTGCAGAGAAAAAATGGATTGCTGAATTTAAGCCTTATATATCAGTTGCTTCTAGACTTCTAGAAGGGGAGTATTTTTCCTAGGATCACTACTTATATTTAAAAAAAACACATAACATTGCATCTCATTCTAAGCAACTTTTTTTTTTTTTCCTGATTCCAGTGCTGCAGTTGTGCTCATTAATTGCTATTGTTTTAGTTTATGCTGCATTGTCCACAATGCAGCACAAAAAAGGCAGCTTTGCGAATGCCTTTTGTTGGGACTGTCAATGGTATGTTGAGTTAGTCTGCTAGTTACTGCTCTGCAGTTTGCCCCTAGGATAAATTTTCTTTATAATTAAAAGGACACATCTTACCTCAAGTCTGAGCTTTGCTGAGTTCTACCCTCTGTTATTGCTTTGTTTGCCCTATGAAAAGCCTTGTAGTATCACTGCTTTAGCCATTTCTCAAATTTTGATGAGCCAAGATTCAAAAGAAAACATCTGGACCAATAATGGTTTTACAGAGTCATCCAGCCAGACCTTGGTAATGTATGCAAAGTCAGGAACCTCATCAACAATCAAATCATGGATGGCAGTAACCTTTTTAGGCATTGACTTAGCAATTAAATAGCATGAATCAACATGTTGGGTCTCTGTCAATCAACAACATGTGCACTGAATAAGAGATGTCAGGTAAAGCTAACGGTGCCGACATTATATACATCACAGTTTGCTCAGGACCTTAGTCTCCCTGTTGCAGTTCTGTTCCCCACCCTTAGTTTATAAAGAGCAGCATGCTCCTTCCTAAAAGGGGATAAAGCAGTAGTTTCACCAAATTCTCATGACCTCATCAACTCACAGAATGGGTACAGAGGCTTCAACGGATTTGTAAATAGGGCTTATTTTCAGTAGGTGTAAATGCCTGTGCTGAATGGTTACCACAGTGTCTGAGACAGGTTTGTTCACTTCTGTTATGGTTTAAACCATTGCAGGGTAAGGTGAGTTATGTTTTGTGAAATTTTTAAGGTTTGGGTATGTTAGAGTGTTTTCTTCTCTTTTATCTCTGCCTGTGTGAGACAAGAGCACAGAATTTTCCCTGTCTTCACGAGACAACATTTAAACTATGGTGCACCAAAATTTTAACATTTTAAGAATTTTGTAAGTAGAGTCATCAGTTGCTCTGATAGAATATCAGGGCTATGTTCACTCCCTGAAAGAACAAAACAAAATGGACAAAGAATTAAAATCACTCAATTAAAACCATATTCTCTTTTTCATCCTAGGTTTACAGATAGTCTTACACAATGTTCTGCTACATGACTTAGTAAATAAATCTAAACAGTAGTTTGGAATTTTTTTGAAACCATAAAGTGAAGCTACACTTAAATTAGCTGTCACTTGAAATTTCAAGCTGCAATAACAGGTTTATTCAAGATACAGGGGTAGGGGGGAAGATAGCTAAAGTTTCTGTGATATATATTTCTGATTAACACTACTTTTTGTGCCTGCTGGAATCAATCACTCACCTTCATGGAGAAGGAAATACGAGATACTTCGTTCTGAAACATTTGTTGAATATTACAGAGCTTACTTAGTAACAGATCTGCTCTTGAAAATCTCTGAAGGACAAATTTTAATACATACACCTAAGGTCTTTTTTTTTTTTTAATTCTCTTATTCATCCTTCTTCATAGCTGATGACATGGGTATTATTTAGATATTATTCATAGACATTACAATAACTTTTAGAATTTTATTAAACACAACTCAAGTAGTTTAGAGGAGATCTTGGAGGAAAATTAAAATTATTCTCATTTTAATTCATTAGCAGTTAATCTGGTACACTTTTTAAAAATAGAATAGCTGATGTGTAAACTTGAGAACAAAACTGAAAATATGTGGGTTTTTTTTTTAAAGGCTCATTCATTTTCACATTTTCTTTTTATATCAGCCGGTTTTATCCACCAGAATTAGGAATGAGCTATACTTTAGTCGTAAAACAAGTTTTACAGAAAACAGTCATAAAGACAACAATATTAGATAAATTTCTCTAAAATTACTGTAATGAGTGGACCCCACAAGGACCCAACATCCAGACTGCTTAAGAGCCTCCCCAGCACAACCACCTTATGCAAATCTGTTGACACCACCCATGGGCTGTGAATGATCAAACATCCAGGCAAGTTGCAGCTCATCTCAGGCAGAGAGGACGGATTATGAATGTAGCTGTTGCTGAAGGACACTGGTTGAGTTTCTGTTCATCTTTTTAGTGTAATTTTATCCCTTAATGCCAACAGGAATTTCGTGGAATTTGATAAAGGGGAAATGCCAAGTCCTGCACCTGTGTGCTGGTTAGTGATCAATGTCTGCTAATTACATACACCTAAGGTCGTACAGGGCTATGTTTTGGATTTGTGCTGAAAACAGTGTTGATAACACAGGGATGTTTTCGTTACTGCTGAGCAGTGCTTACACAGAGTCAAGGCCTTTTCTGCTCCTCACCCCACCCCACCAGCGAGGAGGCTGGGGGGCACAAGAAGTTGGGAGGGGACACAGCTGGGACAGCTGACCCCAACTGACCAAAGGGGTATTCCATACCATGCCATGCTCAGCATATAAAGCTGGGGGAAGAAAAAGGAACTGGCTGGCCTTCAGAATGATGGCGTTTGTCTTCCCAAGTAACCGTTATGCGTGATGGAGCCCTGCTTTCATGGAGATGGCTGAACACCTGCCTGCCAATGGGAAGTAGTGAATGAATTCCTTGTTTTGCTTTGCTTGTGTTCACGGCTTTTGCTTTACTTACTAAACTGTCTTTATCTCAACCCATGAGTTTTCTCACTTTTACCCTTCTGGACCATGAAAATGATGAAGGGACTGGAACCTCCGACATGCAATAGGAGGCTGAGAGAGTTGGGCTGTAAGTCTGGAACAGAGAAGTCTGAGGGGCATCTTATCAATGTGTGTAAATACTTGATGAGGGGAGTAAAGAAGGTGGAGCCAGACTTTTCTCAGTGGTGCCTAAATAAAAAACAAGAGAAAATGGGCACAAAATTAAATACTGAATCTTTGTTTAAACATAAGAAAAATCTTTTTTTACTGTGCAGGTGGTCAAGCAATGGAACAGGTTGCTCAGAGATGTTGTGGAGTCTTCATCCTTGGAGATATTCAAAATCCACCCAGAGTGTGTATCTGCCTACTAGGAATACATGCTCTGCCACTCTGCTTGGGAGCTGGGAAGAATAGCAGCCATGCCTGCCAGAAAAGAAAGGAAAAACCTGCTAAGTCTCAGTCTACCAGATCTGGCTATCCTTAAAAGAAAATTCAGTTTGTCCCAGTGAAAAGTGACTGTGTTGGGCGTCTGAGCCTAATTCCATGAATTGAAGCTGAACTAATAAATACCTCTTAGTTAAAACAATCTTCTGAAAGCCTAAAAAATATTGGCTCTGATTTCTGTAGTTGTGCAAGTTGTGTAAACTTAGTAATATGACTCATAAGCAACCACTTTTTAGACTAATGAACAGGACTTTTGTAGTCTTTCAAAGGACTGATGTGAGTCTACATGCCATATTTGGCATGTGATGAGATTAATATCTCCAAACAAATAATTTTTACAGAACTGGATGCATGATGCTGTAAATCATTGGAAGATGTCTGTATTTAGTATGTAAGTAAACTAAGGAATTAAAAACTTAATGTGGGGAGGCATGACAGGCAATAGGAGACTAAATGGTAAAATATATAGCTTCTGATTAGATTCAAATGATGGAGAGCTATGACTTCTATTCTTTGGATTCCCACTGTTGGACAACTGTGTTCTATTTATTTCATAGGATGATAACATCTTCTGTTTTTCATGCTGTTTTGGACAAAGAAACCTGGAGGACAAATCCAGTATAAAGTTGAGCTCTATGGAAGGCCCAGGCTGAATGAATCCAATCTTGAAAGAGGAAGAGGAATCAGGAAGAGTCTGAGTTTAGTATTCACCCAGTGAAGGAACAGAACATGATACCAGACTGAAGAGATAAATATTGTTTTGGAGAAATAAGAATAACTCATACCTAGAAAGCAATAGTACATAAAATACTTTGCAATCAGAGCACAGGCTGGAAGACCCTTGCTTAAAAGATTTACTTGGAGTAACAATAACATTTGTAAAAATCAAAGCTTGCTTATAGGTAATTCAAAAACAGAAAGGGAGGCTAAATTTATCAAATAAATTATTTGCTGCAAATAGTTCACCCTGCTCTTTCGTCTGTACCTAATTGGCTATCAATAATGCATGGAAATGCTGAGACACTTAAAGAATCATGTAGCAGGCATTCCATTATGTAATTAAGGATCATTAACTATATTAATGACTTTTTTAATTCTTATATTGTTAACCGATCAGTAATGCTTTATGTCAGGAATATACTTCCAAACTTCCCTGCACCAATGAAAAAGATACATCTTGCTTATCTAACTCCTGCAGGTAATTCACACAAAAGATTTGGTCTGAATAAATCTTGAGGAAGCTGAAACAAAAGTTAGATGACTAGATCACACCTCACTAGAGGATTAAGAAAAATAAAGATTGGCAAACCTAATATTTCTAGATAGTCACTAGAAAGCTTATAGTGGCTCAAGGGGAAAATATGTAACCATATATGCGTACGGGCAGAATACATATGAGATGAGAAGACGGTTGCAGAAGAACTGTAGGACTGCCAATATGAAAATTGCAGATTTTAACATCTGCCATGTGAAAATGCTGGTCACACGAGTGAAATCTGTCAAAGGCTGACAAAACTGTTTGCTATATAAAGAGTACAATTTTCCTTCAAGAATTTGTTGATATTCAGTCCTCCTCTTCTTATTTTTCATAGTGACTTCTGGGGGGATCTTGATATTCTAACTATATAATAGGAAAATCATACATTGAAATCCTTTTCTGTGAATGTTCTAAAGGGTCTTGATACCCCCTAAGTCTTTGTAGCCACCAGTAGCTGGCCAGTGCTGCTGCGTGGTTATACAGACAAGGCTTTTCATGTAATGTAAAGATGCTAAACTATATTACATTTCTTTTCTGTTAAAAGTTATTTTTTTGAAAAAAGTTTCAGATTATTCCATCTGGTAAAAGGCTGATCTGCAAGTGGGTTGGGGATGCTCAGGATTGCGTGCTAGTGTGTGACTTCCATAGCAAGCTCTGGTACCCTTTGTCTTAGAGGTAAAGGCAGAATAGCATGAAAGAAGGAGAAGTTCAGAAGAGCTATCTATGGAAGTGAAGCAGGGTGGTCACAGTATGGCTGATTGATCTGATAGACTGTGCTGTGGTTTAAGCTGGAAGAGTTTTTACCATGGAATTACAGTACTCAGCACAGGATATTCTAGTCTGATGAATTGAAAAGCAATTTCAGTTCAGTTAGAGCAAAAATGAACACTGTTACTACCTCAAGGAAAATTCTTCCCATCTCCATTGTGGTTTCTGTTTTGTTTTCTTTAACATTCTCTTTAGCTTGCAAGATATTTTTAAGTCTTCTGAGAGCAATGTCATCTTATGTACATTATTCAGATAAACTGTATCTGAAAAAGTTAACAATATTCTGGCAACAGTGTGAGTACCCACCCCAGGGGTGCAGGATAAGGCAAGTTTAATTTGGACAACTTTACGCTGGATAAGAAAGAAGAAGATGCTGCAGGTAAAGAAAGAACTCTAATTCTGAACCTGGGTGACAGTCAAACTGAGGGGGTAGGATGCAAAGAACAGAGTAGCCTTGTTTACTATTTCCTTGTTGAAAGCAAGATCTCCAGCAGTTACCTACAGCTTTTGGTGCCGCTAACCCTTTGAGCATGGACAGCTTGAAGAATAAGAGAGGTTTTAACATCAGCTCTTTCCAAATGGACTTGACTGGGTTTATTTCCAATGTAGCTGGAAGCAGAAGCATTCTTTCACTGCTTACTCTCATAAAAGACAAGACATCCTGAACTGGCATGATCTGATTTTTCCTGAGTTTCATTACCACCAGATCTTTGAGACCAGAAAACAAGTAAGCCTTCAGAAAGGAGGAGAAAGCTATAGATTGGTAGATGCACAGTCCTCTTAAAGCAGGGGCCAGAGGTCAGAAATGTTTTGCAGGCTTGGGAAATAAGTGCTTATAAAAAGTGGCAGCTGCTTTTGATGAAATTACTGAAAGTTGGTGCAGAGATGAACAAGAAAACAGATTTTCCCTTAATGATGTCCCCAGATTCTTAGATTAAGCCTAGCAGGTAACAAGATCCTTCCTGGATTTCAAAAGATATCTCACATCCAGGTGCTGAAACACATTTTTTAAAGCCCTGGAAACGAGAGCTTAAAAATTCAACATCAAAAAAAGCCTGTAATTCCTCCACAGATGTCTCATTCTCAAATATAGCACAGGAGCATTCGTCTAATGCAAAGCCTAGTTTTTCATGTGTAGCTCAGAATGCTTGCAAAGGCACAATGTAAGCATGTTACAACTTGGAACTAGTCACATAAGACCTCAAAGGTATAACATCTGCATTTTCAAGTGGATTACTTTTGGGCTTGGAAAGTAGATAAGGTGGCAAGTATTCCTAAAGAAAATAGCTATGCTTGAAGAGATAGATAGCAAAAACGCATATTGAAGAATTCTTTCAAAATTGGCAGCTGGTTGACTTGCTGAGAAAGACCCTTAGGGCTAAAGATTTTCCTAAGCCTTTTTTATTTTTATCTTAGTAGTACTTATTGACAATAATGTTCCTAATGTATCTTCAATTACAGTTTAGGGAAACCAGAAAGATAGTATTGTAATATTCTTGCTACAGTAATGTGAAGCTGGCAGAGCTGAGCCCGTGTCTTTTGGCTTGAAAGCTAAGTACAAAAGGGCTGGATTCATTACCTAAACTGCTTAAACGATATCTAGTGTAATTTTAGAGTCCCTCAAGAACTCAGTTTGACCTTCAGAAGGACATAGGTTTATCTAAAGTGGTGTGTCATATCTGCCAACACAACGTAGATATTTCAGACAGCTTAAGGTATCTCAAATGGTATTAGATGTCTGTGTTTGGGCAAATTAATCCCATCCTTCTACTGAAAGATAGTAAGGTAAGTCTGCCAAAGTTTACTTAAGATTTCTGGTAGGCTGAACAAATTCGTTTTGCATAGCCATATACAACAAATGTTTTTCTGAAGCACTGAGCTTATCAGGTCTGTGGCGATGCAGTTCCTTTGCATCCATGTTGTAAATCTGGTGGATCATACAGTATTCAATGCATTTTGTGTAAACTGCCCAGCTGGCATGTTCCTGCCCAGTTGGTTTTGCATTTCTTGAAGGGATTTGCCTCACAGTACAAAAGTTATATACTGCATATGCTTGTATTTCTGTCTGGAGATATTGGACCTGGGAGACCAGAAGACAGATCTTACCAGTAATAACTGAAGCAAGAAAGACTTTCAATACCTTGACTTTATCCACAGCCTTTTCCACTTACTAGGTCCCCTGCTTCACTGAGCAATGAGGACCACTGTGCTCACACTCTCCTTAGTTTTATTTTGCTGGTGATATCATTATAGAAGCTCTTTTTTCCTGCTCTTGAAATCCCTCTCTAGATTCATTTCCAGCTGAGCTTTAGCTTTTCTAACTCCATCCTTGCATGCTTGAGCAATGCCTCTGTACTTCTTCTGGGCAGCCTTTCTCTGCTTCCACCTTCTGCCCCCCCCCCCCCCCCTTTTTTTTTTTTGCATTCAAGGTCAGTTCAGAGTTCCCTGTTCATCTAGACAGCCTTCTGCTGCACTTGTGTAACTTCCTGCACACCAGGACGGACTATTTTTGTGCTCAAAGGAGACTGTCCTTGAAGATCAACTGTCTCTCCTGGCCCCTTTGCCCTCCAGAGCAGTTTTTCATAGAATCCTGCCAAGCAGATCCCTCAACAAACTGAGACTGGATCCATGTATTTCAATTATTTGGCTTGCAGTTTCTCTCAGGATGTTAAAGTCTACAATCTCAATTTCAGTACTGCCAAAGTCACCTTCAATCTTCACATCTTCCTTGTTTGTGAATAACAGATCCAGCAGATTATCTGGTGATCATTAGCATATCTATCACTTGCAGCAAGAAACAGTCTTTGATGCACTCCAGGGGTCTCCTGGACTGCTTCCAGCCAGCTATGTTGCCCTTCCAGAAGACAATGGGGTGTTTAAGGTTCCCCATGAATACCAGAGCCTGCAATCATGAGGCTACTCCCAGTTGTCTAAAGGCTTTGTACACTTCTTCATCTGTCTGTAGCAGAAACTTACCATGACAGGTTGTGTTGGCCTGCCCTTTCTAATGCATAAACCTTTATCTCACCCCTAATCTGGTGAAACTTAAAAGTGTGACCCATTCTGCCTACTCATTAGCTAGTATATATCAAAAATAAAGCATATGAAGCCAGTACAAATTGGTGTTAGTCTGTATTTATATTCAGATAAGCAAGAATCAACATCTTTATTTGATCCTTTTAATTCTTCCATTCACATAATTATATTAATGCTATAAAGTTTCTGTCAAAAGAAAACCACTTTTAATTCTTTTTGTCCTTTCTTCTACAATGAGAAAAGGTATTTTTGTTAAAGAGACTGCAATGGAATAATTAGTGCCCCCTTACCTTGTGTATTGCTCTCTCTATGCAGGAGTTGCACACAATTTAAAACATCAATAAGAAGTAAATTGTTGCAAATTACTATTCTTTCCTCAGTATCCAATAATTTGCTAGAACTAATAACAATGGTGTCAGAATGTAACCTTGGATCAGTTCTGTTCTGTAGTGAACCCATTAATTGTTCACACAATACTAATCCTTTAAGAATACTCAACAAGCCCATGCTAACTCCTTGAGCTTTTTTCTTACCTCTGTTTATAGACCCGAGTGCTATATTTCTCTTAGTGTTAATGCTCCTGAACAGCAAGCAAAAGAGAAAGAAAAGAAAAGAAAATGTAGCCAAGTGAGCTATTATCACAGCATTGAAATAAAATTGACTACTCTGCTGATAAAAGAAAATGATGATGAAACCCTCTTTCAGTTCTTCTGACTTACTGTTTCTCTATCAATGATATGATGTGACGGTGTGCTCCCCCTGCCCTCAACCCATAACCCTGCTCAAGCGATAACCACCTGTGGCGACCGTGATGGATGTGTCTGGTCGTGATGGATGCGTCCAGCTCATAGTGGATTTGCGGGAGACAGATAACAACACAAGGCAATGTGTCCACCTAATCACAGTGCTGGTCAATGTCCGACTCAAAGCCAACTCAAGAAACTAATGTCTACAGTTGGTATGTAAATATGACTATGAGTCAATTATCTTACCCCCATAAATAGTGGGCAGCCCAAGAGCCCTTTGAGCTCTCCTGCACGGCAGTGGGCTGCGCGCCAGGATGTCCCTTTGAGTAGGGACGCCTCTCAAGGTTACTCCTCGAGGTTGAGAGATGACTTGCTGCAACAGACCATCGGTAAGTGACTCATAGCATGCTAAATTTTGAAATCTTAGCTAAGTGATATAAAGGACTGATTGCACATATATAATCCTTTAGACATAAACTGTTGACCAAGTCTGGGACTAGGATTGGATCCAGCCGCACCTAGACTCTTCTCCGAGAAGGAGTTTAGAAAGCAAGGGGGTCCTTTCTGAACTGCATGACTCAGCAGGA
>NW_009231315.1:0-10210 GCF_000690835.1 Fulmarus glacialis | reverse complement strand
AAGGTGTCCTTGACAGTTTTGTCTGACCCTGTCCTCTACGCAGTAAATAATCAAGAGTACCTTGCCATCGAATCTTAACTCACTGTCACATTTATTATCAAACTTTGTTAAATCACTTTCTTACATCAATAAACATATTTCTACTTCTCTCTTATGAGTGAAGTACATCTCTCCCTCTTACTCCACCCGCGACATATGAGAACTCCAAAATCTGGGGTAAATGCACATATGTGCATTTCTCTGAGAGTCCTTGATTGATATATCCTATGAGTATATGTCTTGTTCCAAGATTAAGTGAACTTTATTTTTGGAGATGGGTTGATTTCTCAGATCCAGGAATATACCTGGACCTGCTCAAATGTAGGTAGGAGGAAGAATTAGCAACTACATCTGTGCTTTCCAAGTAAATGTACTAACTAACCACAGAGTCAGAAACAGCATCTCCCTGTATTGTTCTGAACTGTGAAGGAGATCTGAGATATCTTAAATGATCTCACATTTGCTGTAAGCTATATACACACACTCAGACAGCTATTGTGAAGCTGCCGATATGCAGTAGCATGTCACCCTGCAGTAACTCATTTGCGTTTTGAAGCCATGAGCCAACAGACTTAAATCAAGCTGTTCTGCCTGTAAATTGAGAATCCTATCTACTGAACTTGACACCCCCAGCTGGTGATGTGTAGCTCACTTCTCAGGCAAGAGGTGAAGTGTTGTGCCAGATTAGATATGATTTGTTGCAATCTTCCCAGTTGTCCCTTCCTCATTTCACAGCAAAACTATGGTGTTGAAGGATGGAGAGAATGAGAAGGTGTTTCCTACCTCAGCCCATGTCAGGACACACTTTCCATGGCACAGTCATGTTATGGACAGAGGTCTAGCAGATGGGTTGTTGGTTTGAAGAAGTGGCATCTGAGAAGGGAGTACCGTTAATAATCTATTTTCTCCTGAAGAAGTATGTGACTGGTGAGGTGAAGTTCTGGGGCAATTAATATAATTGTGCACATAGACAGGTGTCTTCACCCTTTTAGTAAAGAGAGTGTACAGTGTCCTCCTAGTCACAAAGGAAAGTGGTTATCAATTCCTATTCTCCCCCATCACAGAGGTTTGTATTCCATTGGAATAACTTGCACTTTCTTGGCTGACAAGTAACCTCTTCCTCTTGTGGGAGAAGGTGGTAGGTGAGGGAAAGTAGAGGTCAGTTTTCACTAAGAGACTAGAGCAATGACAGGCTAGTTAAGAATACTTCTGGTTTGTTAGCTGTGTGTAAATTAGCATCTGTGAATTTCATGATGAACAACTGCTTCTTTTGGAAGAATGTTGTTAATTGTTGTTTTTAACATGATTCTTGTGTTTTGTGTTTAAATATCATGCTATTATTGTGAAACTAGTGGATTTTATTTTGCAATTGAAAGAAGTGGTAGAACTGTAACTTTACATTTAAAAAACACCGTTTCACAGAACAAAATACAATTGCTAAACAGACAGTAGAGTTAAAGGTGCATCAAGATTGGATTTATGAGCCTTGTCAAAATTTCTGACAAATCTCAAATTCAGTGTGTTATGTTTTCATTTTTTTACTAATGATACTGTGAGACTCTATGAACTGTAAAAGCACTTGGAAGTGAAGCAACCGACTGCATAGTCAGACCAAGGCAATGTTTCCACCAAACCTTGAAAATCTGTATTGACAGAAGTCTACTAAGCTAAAAAATCTTTTCAAAGACATTTTTGATGTCATTACATATACACAGGAGTACAGGGCTTTTGCAGTAAAATACGTGGGGGTTTTGATGAACAACAGGCTGAATATGAGTCAAAGTGTGGCCTTGCAGCAAGTCAATTGTATATGGGGCTATAATAGCAAGAGTGTAGCCAGCAGTTGAGGGAAGTGCTTTTTCCCCTCTTTGGTACCTGTGAAGTATCTGGAGTATTGTGCCCAGTTACAAGAAAGACTGGAGACAAGACATTCTGGAGTGAGTCCAGAAGGGCCACCAAGCAGATTAGGGGGCTGGAGAACAGCATGTATGAATGAGGAAAAGCTGGGGGAGACTGGTTTATTCACCTTGAGTGAAGGCTCAGGGGAGACCTCATTGTTGTCTCCAATACCTAGCAAGCGGTTATAGAGAAGATGGAGTCAGACTCTTCTCAGAGGTGCACATCAGAAGGACAAGAGACAATGATCACAGCTTGCAAACCGGAAAACTCCAGTGAAATATAAGGAGACATTTTTTCACCACGAAGGTGGTTAAACACTCACAGTTTGCCCAGAGAGGCATCTCAATCCTCGGAGATATTAAACATTTAGTTGTACAAGGCTGTAAGCATCCTGATGTAATGACAAAATTGGTCCCGCTTTGAGCTGGGGATTAGAGCATATGAACTAAAAAGGGCCCTTTCAATTTAAATTATTCTTTGAGTCTCTTAATCTGTATAGTTATAGTTAGGAAGGGTCCTGCGCTTGGAGAAATGCATATCATGAAGATGGAAACACATGTTTTTGAAACCTTTTTCAGGAAAAAGTGTGTAGCAAAGCAGATGAAGCATAAGACCTTCCCCAACAGAAGAGTGAACTTAGAGAAGACAAGACAGTAGACTGTATACAAAAAGGAAAATTATGGTCTGTACTGCCCATGAATGAATCAGTAAGAATTTCAAACATCGTTTAAGTTACTTACTAACTGAGATTTATAGCAGAATTTGACAGGATAAATAACATGACGTTTTTAAAAGAAGTAGTCGAACGAATGTCTAGTGAAGAAGTCCATATATTTTTTAGGGAGTTTGAGTAGTGAAATACTGGATTACCTCAAGTGCATAAGAGTGTACAGATACAGCTACTGCCATGTTTAAAAAGACTGCCAGTCTTGTCAGAGACAGCAAGAAACAAGAAAGTGCCATCTGATGCAATACTTTTTGAGATCATTGATTGCTCAGAAGCATTGATAACAAAATAACTGCCAGCACTGCTACAAAAAATACTCATTCAGTGAATCAAAATTAACTTAATCAATGTGCATGTTTTAAATTCTGATGTTTAGCCATTCTATGTGATGAAATGAAACTAATCATCAACTGCTGTTGCATACCAAACTCAGATGGCTCTCCATGGAAAAGCACTCTGGAGTCTGTTTGACCTTCATGAAGAAGTTCAAGTGCTCTTGATATGAAGTCATCTCTTGTTGAACACCTCTGTGACAAACATTTTCTTGCACATCTGGTTTCCTTAGGTAAGATTTTTAACAAGCTGTCTTCCTTCCACTTGCTATTCTGGAAGAGCAAGGCAACCACACAATGTTAGCTGCAAGGCAGAGGGATTTCAGGGGAAAACTGATTGATTTCCAGAAAAAATCACAGTTCCAGAAGCACAGGGTTTACAGCGTTTCTGCTGTTAATTATATTCTTAGGGATCAGAGTCCCCAACTTGAGAGAGATAATATCAGGAAGGGTGTTGCTGCCTATTTAAATGCACTGAAAAGGAAGTTTGTTTTTTTTTTTTTTTAATGGATGGAATACCTACAGTTGGGTGTGCAATCCATTCTTTGCCAAAGCTGAGACTTTGTATCATTTGACAGTCTAAGTAAATCTCCTCAATAACCCTAGTCTTCCAATGTCATATCGTAGCAGTGAGGTCTGGATGAGTGTGAGGGAAGAGTTTATTGAAATATGTACTAAATTACTACTACTTTCATTACTTCTTATCTCAACGTGCCCTGAGCAAAACTGACTCTCTAGCAATGAAATCGAAGCACAGAAATTGGTTTGTAAGTGTCAATGTTTTACCATTATGCCTTACAGCCATCAAGAGAGGCAGGCACAAGACTCTCAAAAATAAGCTAGGCATGTCTGCACATTTCGCTCATTTTTAATAGGAATAGCTCATTCACCAACTGAAACAGTTCCTTTTTGACATGATTTATTTATTTTTAAATGACCTTTTATGGCTTTTGCTTTGGGGGAAGCTCACAAGTATCAGATTACCAATGAGACATGGAGTGCTAACAGTTTTCAAAAGTGAAGGTCAGTAACAGAAACTGAGCCACTGTAGAAGACCACAAAGATTTCATCAAAACTATCCATCCTGCCCAGGAACAGGGCTGAGCTATCTCAGTTCCACAATTCCAACCCAGAGTCCTGACTATGAGCTGATATCACTTCCCTTTTTCTCACATCTAGTTTCACACCAAGCAACCTTGAAGCTGTGGCAGAACTGGTACTTTCAGCACTGTGAAGTCCAGAAAACTAAGATCCTATTCAGGACTTTGGAATCAGAGTTTTTCAAGGATCGAGTCTTCAATCCATGGAAATTTTGTGAACCTCTGCTTATATCAGAAAATATCTGTCAAGTAGAATGAGCACTTTCTGAACAAAAGTTTTGTTTGTATCAGTCCAGTCAGCTGTTCTTGAATTCAGCTCTGCACATTTCCACTCTGCAGATAAGTTAGTATTGGAAAGGTTGCATAGAGAAGCTGTAAATTCTCGTGGAGATTTGCAAGATCTGACTGGACAAAGTCCTAAGTAGCATAGCCTTAATTCAGTGTTGACCCTGCTTTGAGGTGGAGCTTGACTAGAAACCAAGTCCTTGGACTACAGAGCTGGTGACTTCCAAATGACTGATTCTGTAAATCCCCTTTGGGATCATCAGGATCTACAGTAATAATCTGAGCCTCTTTCTTTTAGAGGATTATGCCAAAAGTGAAAACTTTACTTATTGACATTGCTACTGTTTACTTAGAAACAAAACACTTCTAAGACCACTTTTAACCACTTATTAATGCTTACTAAAAAGAAAGAAAAAACATTGTTTCGGGTTTTAATTTAGACCTGTGTATTTTAAAAAAAGGGTGAAAAAAAAAAGTGATTCATACCAATGAATTATGAAACATTAACATCCCATGTTCACCCATTTGCAGTATCTCTAATTTGGGATGTTCCAGCATTTACAGAAAATGGTGATAATATACCATGTTCGCTGAAAACTGAATCCAAGTTCTGGCTGCCAGCTGCCATCAGAGCCTGCAAGTAGCACTTGCTTATAGACTTGTGTGGAATATTCACTTCTGACAGATAGAAACCATCTTGGAGAGACAGTGTCAAGAAATGTCATGTAATAAAAGAGCCTCAGTCCTCATCTACCTGTGAATCAAAACCTGGTCTATTAACAACCTGATTTAATAAAAATAAATGACATTGTTATGTTAATGTATTTTATTCATATTTATTTTCAGTAATTTACCTGACTTCTATGTTAACTCCTCCCAAGTCAAGGTAATAATTGCCATAACAGCTATCTATCCCTTTTCTTTATCTATCCCTTCTCCTTTAATTAAAATAGAAAAATCTAGCCAAATTCCATCTATTTCCCTGCAGCAAACCACTTTTCCCATTTTTTTTCCAACAAGCTTAATGTTAGGTAACCTATTTTACACATTACATACATTTAGCCTCAATAACTGCCACCCTTTTGTTTTTTTTTCCCTAAGAAGAATAATCTGGTAAATAAGCCTTTCTCAAAAACTTGCTTGCCAAGAGGTGCAGTGAGATTTTTTAAAATCTGAAATGGGTGAACCTAAATAAAAATGAATTAATGAAAGCTGGAAAAATGAAACTTGGGAGAGTGTCTGTACATAGGGCAAAAGAGTTTTAACATTTCATCAGCCCAAAGCATGATGCTAGTAATGTGCTAATAACCATAAATTATGATTTTCAAACTGATTGGACTTTGCACAGACACTGGGAATTTGCCATTGCATTTTACGTTGCAGAACTGAGGCCATCATCTTCATTTATATTGAGATTAAATATTTTAGTAGGGCGTATATGAAAAAGCCAGTCCATAATATTTGCTGCATTTTCTTCATAGATGTACAGAAATTGCTTCACAGTCAAATTAAAAAGCAATACTATTATAAATAATAAAGATATAAAAGATTTGTTGATCATATTTATAATCACTCTTCAACTAAGAGAGACAGAATACTCCTTCAGGCTTTCTGTGCGCTAAGAATTTTGGGCTGTCCAAATTTTGCCTAGATATTTTGTTCCGCATTAACTTTTGGATTATTTTTCATTTGCTAGATTCCCATTTCCCTGGATTAAGATAAAATTGCATAGCAGGCATAAAAGATTTTCCTTGCAGCTTGACTTGAAGGACTGAGGATAAAAAAAAGGAGAAAAAACAGAAAAAACCTTACTCTTAAATAGCAGAATGTGTTTCATATTTAATGTTTTAGCGTAAGTGCTGATGTGTTTAAATAGACTAACAAGGCATTGTTATTAAGGAAAACAATTTTTTTTGCCTATTGTATGATTAGGTGTACTTTATCAGGACCACTGCTACAGGAATTGCTTGTAAATTCACAAAAGGCTTTCTTCTGGAGATGTAAAAATACTTATGGAATTCAGATGTCAAGGCTCAGATGCGTATAGTTGTATTATGTAGAACATAAAGTTGTGAAACAGAATTACTGTGAGTTCGATAAAATAATGAACAAAACAGTGGGTACCTTTTTCTTGGTCATGCTTTAGAACTGGAATTTGCTTTCATTCCTGAAATACATATTACTCACATGGTTTTATTTATAGAATCATAGAATCATTAAGGTTGGAAAAGACCTCTAAGATCATCAAGTCCAACCGTCAACCCAACACCATGCGCACTAAACCACCCAAACATAAATGGTTTGGAATGATTTATGCTACCTCAGTGCTTATGCTACTATATGTTTCCAGTTGTAATTATCTATCTTTTTGGACGGGAATTTTAGTATTTTTTTAGAAACAAAAATTAATTTCAAAAGGAGAACTGATCTATTCCAAACATTCCCTTCAAACTTGCAAGTGGATGTGGGTGTAGCCTTCCACCCAACTGGAGCCCTGCTGAAGTAAATGGAGCTGGCATAATTGCCACTCGTTTAGAAATATTAGCATTGACATTGGTGATGGTATGCAAGGGATAAAATTACATCACTTTGATGACACAGAGCCTGTGGCTGTACACTGGCTGTAACAGTAACTTCCTTGATTTCTCTTGTCTGTCATCCATTCAATTCAGCAATTTCAGTCATTTCATAACGTATGTTCATTCAAATATATGCTTTTCAGGTTAATTACTTGGGAGCTAAGCCCCATTTTAAAAAGACACTCAAGGTAAGGTTTTTAAATATACTGAAGTGGCCAAAATATACGTAGGTGGGATTCCAGAATCAGAATTAGGGAATTAGGTATTTTTTAATCAATAAGGACATCACTTGTCATAATAATTTAAAAAATCTACAGTTCAGACACACATGAAAGTCCTGCCATAGCAATGGTTAGGACTTTCACATATGTCTGAATAAATATGTGTATATATATCTACATACACCTAAGCACACATAGAGATACAAACATATATTATGTACACATAAGCCCATATGATGCATACATACATAGGGCTTAATTCTTTAAAGTGTGGTTGATAATGACACAAATGAGAAAAAATTCTTAAGTCAGCACAACCTTCAACAACAAGCAGTAGCTTGGGTTTAAAATTTTGTATTCAGATTTCTAGAACAATTATCACCTCACCTGGGTATTCTAACAAGTTAATCAGTAGCTGAACTGAAATCCTCATCAACACACTATGTAATTTCATTGAGAGTATCTGCTAACTCAGATCAACTCAATTAATCTCTAGTGGAATGAAACAAAGAAGCAGATGGTAATGTGTTTTAGTCAACACCAACTTTTTATTCTGTATACATTTCTAAATACACTATTCCTAGGCATTAGTCCTAAGGCATTAAGAAATTGCCTTACTTTTAATCTAAGGCTTTAAATAGACAGCAGTAAGACACACTTATATTCCCTTTTGTCACTAATGATTACAGTTTTCTCAAATAAAACATTTCCCTTAGGCTCAGTTCTGCTTGATACTTAGCCTGACACTCCCATTGGCCTCCATGGGAGCAGCAAGTGTATGCAGTGCAGGATATCCCATCACCACCTCGTAACAAAGGGCATGTCATATCCAGTGAACTGTACTAGTATTTAATTAAATGCACTAACCACTGCTGCATGTACTAACAAATGGTGATCACTAAGGATGCATTTGATATTGCTTTTTCCATGCTTCTTCAAAGCTGAAGATACGGAATCCTAAACTGCAGTGTCTTCATCCTCATCCAGAAATAATAAAGGTAGATCTCTCAATCCACATGCTCCTGAGAGCAGCAAGTGGGGCTCATTCTTTTCGTCTGGTCTGGTGGTCAAGGTATGTGGAAAGGTGGCTGAAGTATGAGTCCTGAGCTTGTTCATAATATTATTTATACATTTTGCATTCAATGGCACCAACGTTAAAACACACAGAAATGGGCCAGGAAGAAGGGTTGAAACCAGTTATTTCCTATTCCTACCCACATGCCATAACTATCGGTCAAGGGCCGCACTCATGTTCCAGCTCTTGTCATCTTGATTGCTTGGTCCAACACTGCAGCAGTCCTGTCAGGAGAATTGGGCTGTGACCTCTGTCACAGTTAGTCTATAGCCTTGAAGTCAGGGCAGCCTCTGAGCTATTGGGAGACAGTTTTAAATATGGTGTCATTGGGAAATACATTAAATCCAGGCTTCCAACTTCGTGGTTTATGTTCTGCCTGGAAGAGTCATTATAAAAACAAACTAACAAACAAACAAACCCAACTGGGCAGAAACCTTCTGTTTCTAATGTATTTTGGAGGAAATTAGGGTAACTGCATTTTTTGAGATAAATTTCCCTGTAGGCTGAGTGTGATTTCAAAATAGCTAGCTAGCAGACTGGGCCCATCAGGTGAGATAAACGTATTAAATCTGTCATAAGGATCTTGTCTGTCATAAGGTCTTGAGTAGCTGATGCCTAGGCTTGGTCAAACTGAGAAGCAAAATCCCTGTGTATAAAGAAACAAACCGTGTAATTTAACCAGCAGATGTTCAGCAATTTAAACCATCTTCAAAGTGAGGTGACAGCTAAGGGAGGGCTACTTTGTGTCAAAATTTTGGCTCCATAGTTCTTCTATGTACGTGGACCTTTACAGGCATTATGTTTTTACTGGCATCCTTAGCATGTTTTAGCCAGACTCTTCATCACTTGCAGAGATCCACAGAAGTCTATAGTATTTTCAGTTCCTAAAAGGGAGAAAGAGCAGTCAAGATTTAGGCATGCAGTGAAGGCATGACTTAAACCAATAGTATATCACCAGCGTAGGAAGAAAACAGCTCTTCCACATGACTTAAACCAATAGTATATCACCAGCATAGGAAGAAAACAGAGCTCTTCCGTCAGTCAGGGTCTGCATTAAGGGTTTTGGCCACATGACTATGGCAGGGAGAGAGAGGTGTATTTTTTAATCCGAGGGCAGTCCTAGCAAGAAAACCAATACTGCAGTACTGTTCCACCCTCAAACAAGATTTAACTGTCCTGCCTCACCAAGTTTGTTTTTTGCACATTGTTTTCTATTTTGTTTCCATGGTTCCTGTGTTGATTTAGCTGCCAATTTCTCTGTTTTCAATTTATGTATCTCTTGTTCTATATCCATATTTCATCTGTTTGGCCCTCTCTTTACCATCTCACATTTTTCTCTGTCCTGTTCCCTTATAACCCATCCTTTTTCCTATCAGTATTTTATACACTCTTATCTTTGCTTGCTTTCTACTCCCTTTTGTAGCTTGCTTTTTCTTTGCATTTCCCTCTATTCACTTTTTTCCTGCCAGTTGGCTTATGAAGAAATATATTATGGAAAGAAGTTACATGCATGATATTTCTCTGAAAACACAACTACATTTGCAGTAACAGAAGCCAACACATCGACCTGCAATATCAAATTGTGGATGAATTTAATTTAATTCAAACTAAATTAATGCATTTATAGCATAGCATATGTGTGCCAGATACTTTACATACATGAAAGACAGAGTATATGCAGTGAAAATATTACAGCTGAGCATTCTCAATTTTATAGAATCTATTTAGGTTTATGCTAGATAACACTGCTCAAGGAGTATAGATAAAGCTGGTGAGCAGATCAAGGTAGGAATGCTCATAAAGAAGGGAGTTTTAATCAAGGACTTGAAGAGGAAAAGAGATTGGTTGACCTAGGTCAGGATTTTGAAGGATAAACTCCATATCATAACACTGGCATATTTATATAGTCCAAGACCAGCCTGGAACCTGCTCTTTTATGTTCCTATGCTTGCA
>NW_009231314.1:3403-5642 GCF_000690835.1 Fulmarus glacialis | reverse complement strand
CACTTAGCAACAACTGAAAACATCAGCGTGTTATCAACATTCTCCTCATACTAAATCCAAAACACAGCACTAGGAAGAAATTTAACCCTATCCCAGCCGAAACCAGGACACCTAGAGAGCAGCAACCCTTGAGGTGCTCCTGAAGTGGGACCGGCACCTCACAAAGGTAGGTTCATCTCAGGTGAACTGCCCACCAGGGTTGTCTGCTTCTCTCCATTGACTACAGAATGACCTGAGTTAACTAGTTAAGATTTGACTAAATATTACCTGCCTCAAGTCATGGGGCTGTGCTCCGCTTACAATATAAGCAGTCTCAGGTACTTCTTTTTCCTACACAGAAAATTCCCATCTCAGTTCTGCTCCAGTTATCATGAGGTTCCTGCATCTGCACGTAGTCCTGATCCACACAAATGAAGTGAAGCACTCCAAGAACTCCCAGAACATTTTAATGAGCCCCACGGTGACAGAATCTCAAATCTGCTAATTATTACTATTCTTTTTTGAATGACCAGAAGCTCAAGGTGATTTGAGATTTTGCTTTCTTCTTGAATCCCAGCACTTGCCTTAACACAGGCATCAGGAATCTTGTAAGGGAAGGTTGCTGGAGTCTTCTGTTGGAGGTAGGTTTGCATCCTCTGCTCCTCTGAGTAGAGCTATGCTGTATTATCTTGTAACTTGACAATGACATGTAGGAGCTTTTGTGAAGTTGGATCCCAGAAAGAGCAGGTTGCTGGAGGTATTTACTCTTTCTGACAAAAATACTGAAAAGAAGACTAATTCCACACATTGCCAATGACAGTGTATATGCAGAGGAAAGAGAGTATCACTAGGAAAGAGAAAACAGCCTGAAAATGTTTGCTTATCACTTGTAATGTATCTTACTTAGTCGAGACAGCTTCAGAGACACTACCCACATGTTGGGACAGGTCTGAAGGAAGACAGTCTGTGCTGCACCGTTGATAGATGTCTTACAGCATTTCTGTCTTTCAGATTTTCACCAGAGCTCAATCTTTGTCTCACACTAGGGACATTACTGAGGCAAAAGAGAAAGGCTGTGTTTGAATTGAAAGCAGATTGCCTTCTCTTCTCTCCCCCCATACTTGTGCAAAAAATATTCTGTTTTTACGGAAAATGAAAACGAAGAAGTCTCTATACAATATTAGCTGTGGATTATTACAAAACAGGTTTTCATAACAAAAGTGGCTTTCCTTTTTGGTCCTGTGGAAGAAACAACAATTTGCAAGCAGAAAATAGGAATATGTTTACAAGGATTTAGAATGCAATTCTTCACTGACACTAAGGAACTAACTGTGAAGGGAAAAAATCCCTGCAGAGTATTCACCAAAGGCAACGGAAATGTGCAGAAAGTTCTGGTGTCGACAGTTCTCTGAAATTCCATTTTGGGAATAAATTACCAGTTTGTAGGGGAAAAGGAAAAAGTCCTGGTTTATTCTGCATATGGCTTTTCCTTGTAAGAAATCAGATTTTTTTCCAACTGAATCAAGTAAAGGCAGTAGCTGCCCGTCAGGGAAATGTGGCAGATAGGTTTGCATCCCCTGCTGCTCAGAGTAGAGCTATGCTGTATTATTGTGACATCTAGGCTCAGAGGCGACCTCATCAATGTACCTAAATACCTGAAGGGAGGGTGCAAAGGGGACAGAGCCAGGCTTTTCTCAGCTGCTCTCAGCGGTGCCTAGTGACAGGACCAGAGGCAATGGGCACCAACAGCAACACAGGAGATTCTGTCTGAACAGAAGAACCCTTTTTCTTCTAAAGGTGACTTGAGTAGTAGAACAGGTTTCCAAGAAGGGCTGTAGAGTCTCTCTCCTTGGAGATACTCAAAACCCAACTGGACATGGTCCTGGGCAACATGTTCTAGGTGACCTGCTTAATCAGGGGGGTTGGACCAGATGACCTCCAGAGGTCCCTTCCAACCTCAAGTGTTCTCTTACTCTTATTCCATGATCCTACGAACCAGCTCTCCCCGAAACCTGCCCCTGAAAGCAATGTGTCCCAGCAGTGTCCTCAGCAAAGTTCAGTGCCTAATTATAGAATCATAGAATCATTAAAGATGGAAAAGACCTCTAAGATTATCGAGTTCAACCATCAACTCAACACCACCATGCCCACTAAACCATATCCCTAAGCACCTCATCTACACATCTTTTAAATACTTCCAGGGATGGTGACTCAACCACTTCCCTGGGCAGTCTGTTCCAAGGCCTGACCACTCTTTCAG
>NW_009231314.1:2108-3103 GCF_000690835.1 Fulmarus glacialis | reverse complement strand
AAAACGGAACACAGGATTCGAGGTGCGGCCTCACCAGTGCCGAGTTCAGGGACACAATCACTTCCCTACTCCTGCTGGCCACACTATTATTCCCTAAGCTGGAAGGCAGACGTGAAATGTAGGACTAACTGGCAGTATAAAATGTGGACCTAGAGAAGAAGGCTCAACTGATTGTGGTTTAACTCCTGCCAGCAACTAAACCCCACGCAGCCGCTCTCTCAGCCCCCAACTCAGGTAGGATGTGGGAGAGATTCGGGAGGGCATAAGTAGGAAAACTTGTGTGTTGACATAAAAACAGTTTAATAACTGAAATAAAACAAAGTAGAACAGTAATAATAATAATGATAACAGCAACAATAATATAATATACAAAGCAGGCGATGCACAATGCAACTGCTAATCACCTGCAGACGAGGCCTAGCCCGTCCCATGCCACGAGAACCCCCCCTTCCCGAATCATGCCTCCTAGTTTTTATACTGAGCATGATGTCACATAGTATGGAATACCCCATTAGCCAGCTGGGTCAACCGCCCTGGCTATGTTCCCTGCCCCAGCTTCCTGTGCACCTGGCAGAGCATGGGAAGCTGAAAAGTCCCTGGTGCAAGTACCACTCAGCAACGACCAAAACATCAATGGGCCATCAACGCTCCTCTCATACCAAACCCAAAACACAGCACACCCCCCAGCCATCAGAAAGAAAGTTAACTCTGTCCTTGCTGAAACCAGGACAAATAGTCTTCCAGTTAGGACCACCACATGTACCACCTATTTAGTCTTTCATTTCTGCTTCTTGGAACATCTTTAACATTTTCTTTTTAACTATCTTTCAGCTTTCAGAGATGAATCAGACAACAGTGGTGATAGGGAGTAATATCATATGTCTCAAATTGACGTTGTGGATATAGTTTGTTAAGATTTGTTGTTTAAAAGTTAGGTAACTAACAGGTGTTGTGTTTGTAGGTATGTAGATAAATTGTGTATCTTGGAAGTATTG
>NW_009231314.1:772-1778 GCF_000690835.1 Fulmarus glacialis | reverse complement strand
CTATCGACGACCACCAGAGGACCCCGAAAGACCACCAGAGAGCACAAGGGCGCATGCGTCGGGGACATTTGCATATGTTAATGAATTCCAGGAAATAACATGAATATTTAGATTATTTCTCGGAAATGTAATGAATATGTATACTCTAATTTATTTAACCCCTATGGTTACATGATTTGGCACGCACACTAGGTGGAGCGATCCCCTGTGCGTCCAGTGCTGCAATAAAGAATACCTGCTTTCTAAAACTCTAAATTGAGTCTTAGAGAGTTTGTTGGAGACTTCTTCATTTCAGTGGAGTTCATTCTCTTGGAACTCACTAGCAATCACTTTTTGGAGAGCAATCGCTTTTTGGAGTTCATCCTATTTGCCATTCTCTTTGTTGCCTTCTTCCTGATCCTCCTAGGAAACATCGCTGTCATCACCATCACACTGGTGGACCAACGCCTCCACATCCCCATGTATTTCTTTCTCAGGAATTTCTCCCTCGTGGAAATCTGCTTCACTTATACCTTCATACCGAGGACACACTACAGCCTCCTTACAGGAGCAAAAACAATTTCCCTCTCTGGATGTTTTCTTCAGTTAGCCCTTTTCTTCGTCCTGGGTATCTGCACTTTCTTCCATGTAGCTCTCATATCCTTTGACCGCTACATGGCCATCTGCCGCCCTTTGCATTATGCTACCTTCATGAACAATAGGTTTTGTCTTCAACTGGTGCTGGGCTGCTGGGTGGTGAGTTTCTTCTTGGTGTTCTCATTCTCCCCACTCACAATTATACTCCATTTGCCATTCTGTGGGCCCAAAGTCACCAACCACTTCCACTGTGATATAGCACCACTGCTCCAGCTCTCCTGCACAGACACCAGCCTCATTGAGAAAGTAATGCTGGTGACAAGTGTTCTAATATTACCTGGCACCTTATCAGTAACTGCCTTTTCCTACGCCTACATCGTTCACACTGTCACACACATCCAGTATTCAGCAAGCAGGAAAAAAGCCTTTG
>NW_009231314.1:0-754 GCF_000690835.1 Fulmarus glacialis | reverse complement strand
ATTTTGTACAGCAGCTCCATCTTCAGATACATCCGACCAAGCCAGCGGGGTGGGAGGGATTTTGACAAAGTTGTGTCTTTCCTCTACTGTGTGATTACTCAGCTATGTAACCCTTACATCTACACCCTTCAAAATGAACAAGTCAAACAGGCCTTGAAAGATCTGGTAGCAAGGTGTTTTGTAGGCTCTGATGATATTTTGAACTCCAGAGCCTCAAAGCAGTGAGTGCATGTGAATGACTTCGTAGCAGAGTTCCCAGTACCCTGACGGGTGGGGCGGGGGGATAAAGGTCATGCACAGGGAGGGATTAGGTGAAATTCACCTCGCCTAGGTGTATAAAGACTGTGAGGATGCCTGTTTCTCTGCCCTGACTACATCATCTCTTTGACTGTGACCACATTTGATCCATGTGAAACGAGGTCGGGTGAAATCCAAGCCAGACAACACAGACATGTTAATCAACTTTTTAGACTTCTATAGGAAATTAAAATCAATACTGTATATACCTCAGAGAGAGATGCCTAACCTTCAGAGCAGATGACACATCACCACACAGAAAGTTCCTGTCATAGTGCCTATCATTTAATTTACAGAGAGGTACGTGGAGGTGGGTGACGGATTCCTCCCTGATTTCTGCAAGCAAATGTTTTGAATGGTGGAAGCTGGAAGTTCATGCCCCACTGAACTGTTTTCCAATGCAAAGATCATTTTCATGTGCAAGTTACCAAACTGTCAGGACCCTGAGCGCGCTAAT
>NW_009231313.1:798-1075 GCF_000690835.1 Fulmarus glacialis | reverse complement strand
TGCAGTTAATATTATTTTGTAGAAGACAGAGAAAATGAGGTGGGGTACCTTATGTAGATATGTTTTTTTTGCTTTAAGAAATAATTATCAAACTCGGCAAGAATGTAAACTTTTGGATTCAGATTCTAATGTAATGATGAGGATGATGGAAAATAAGGAACCAAAAGCGCATTGTTGTTCTGCTTGTAGCATAGGAAAGCAATGTTTAAAACTAGGGGAGGAAGAGGAAGATCCACAAATGTTGGTACCACCAAGTAAGAATAAAACCTTTGAAACA
>NW_009231313.1:0-468 GCF_000690835.1 Fulmarus glacialis | reverse complement strand
AGAATAGATGCGAGGGAAGGTCCTGTTCATTTTATGCCAACTCAAAATCCAAGTTGGGATCCTAATAGTAATGATGGGAAATTGATGATAAAACAGTATCAGCAATGGATTTTATATGGGGAAAAATGGAATCTCCCATCCAAAAAATTTGGTGAAATTGACTCAAATAATTCAAGGAAAAACAGAGGATCCGTCTACTTTTTATGAACGTTTATGTGAGGCAGCTAGAAAGTGGACAGATTTGGATCCTGAAAATGAAGAGAATAGAGCAATATTTACCACTCTGTTTGTAGGTCAAGCTGCTCCAGATATTAGAAAGAAATTACAAAAGGTGGATGGAATTACAGGGATGACTATATCACAGTTAATAGAAATTGCCTATAAAGTGTATAATAACAGGGAAGAGGAAGAAAAGAAAAATCAAGAAAAAGAAAAGATGAAGGATAGAAAACAGAAGGCTGCTATTTT
>NW_009231312.1:21548-29458 GCF_000690835.1 Fulmarus glacialis | reverse complement strand
TTCTTACCTTACCGCACGGGCTGTAAGGTTAGCCCGCCAAAGAGTAATGCACCTGTCACGTCATACTCAACCCTGCAAAATTTTGCCCTAAGCACCCACAGGTTTTAACATAATACACAAGTGCCACAGAGGTACACAACAAGGTGGGGGGGTTTCAAGCAGGTGCCATACGCCATATGCCACCATGACTGACCCTCTGCGGCGCCTGGGAAGCCTAGTCGTGCCCAAAGGACAGACCAGCCATCCCCAGTGCTACCACGTGGGCGTGGGGATGTGGTGATGGCGCTGCGGGAGGGGCGCCGGGCTCTGCGGTCCCTGGGGCCCTCCCTCAGCCTGTGATTACAGGCTTGCCGTCCCTCTTCAGCAACCCTGCCAGCAACGCAGAGGAGCGCTGGTTTCCCTGAAGTGAATCAGACGTTCAAAATACCCAACGTCTATTTCTGTTGTTTGGCTGGTTTTGTCTTTTTCTTTAAATGAAATCTCAAATGAGACTGCAAAGGACAAAGGCATACCTGGACCCTCTGAAATGATGAAGAGCCCCGGGGGCACTTCAGGAAGCAGCACAGCTTGCCCCAGCCACGGCGGGGAGGCAGCGGGATGGCTGCCTCGCTCAGCCTCCTCTCTGAACCATGCTTCCCGGCAGGAACCTGAATATAGCCTTCAAGTCTAGGTTGGGCAAAATGTCTATGATGTGAATGGGTGGATGAGTGACCTCTTCAGGTAGCACACTCTAAAATATGAACTCACTATATCCAGTTACATTTTGGTTTAAAACAACTACTGATGGGAGAGTAGAAAAGGCTATTTCAGCAAGGATGTTCTCTCTTCTGTGTTTGATCCTTGCACGCTGGGCCTCAGCCTGGGCTGCAAATTTTGAACATTGCTCCTTACCTGATGCTTCAACCAGGCTGGTCGGGAACATTTCAGAAAAAAAGTCAGACAATGCCAACTAGCCAAAACAGAAACTTTTCACAAGAATAAGCAGGTCTGACTAAATGGGAAAACCCTTTTTTCCAGTTGTATATACACTGTTTCCATATCCTCATGCAGCATTTTTCCATTTTCAGTTTGAAACTATTTACTATTAAATTGTTATACATGTAAATGGGAATACCAGAAGAAATGTTTAAAAGTTTAAAAACATTTCAGTTCACTGAATTTTAAATGTTCCACCTAAGCTCTAGATGCAGCTGTTCAGCAAAACCATATAATCCATACGTGGATATATAAAATCCATCTGATACAGACCATAATGGGTTATGTACTGAACTGTTTGTGCAAAGAATATACACTTTTGGCTTCTAAGCTACATTTCCGGGTCATACATAATATTGGCTAAACTGTCTAAGCTCTGTCATCTCAGCCACAAACTGTGAGTAGGCTAATCATAGCTACTGTGCTGCTGTAGGTTATGTCTGGCAGAGAACATGACTAAGAAGCCAGTTCTAGCCTGGAAAGTCAACAGGAGGGATCAAACAGCAGACGGCCAGCCCCCATCACTGACTTAAGTACAGGCCCTTACCCCGACATAGGTGTGGACCAAAACATTAGCTTAACCACTGACTATATTTGGCAAAGATGTGGACCTAAGAACCACACCCCGAGCCAGATCTCTCTGCTCAAATCTAGTTTCCAGGAGGGGTGCTCTGAAGAGGTTGTGCTGCTCTGCTGTGCCCAGACTCGCAACATTTTTTCCGCCTGTGCAAACTTTGCTAAGGAAAAGCAAATGCCCTAGCTTGGCAGCATCACGATGACTTACTCAATACATTAAATAATAGGTGCTATACAAATCGCAAATGTGGACTGAAAAAGTAAGTGTGCACTAAGTTTGCATGAACCTGCTTCATCCTAGATGAAAAGAACACCACCAAAAAACTCTTAGAAAAATCTTAAGAAAGTGTTATCCCGATGAGGAAACAAATTCCACATAAAAAAGGAATGCACTGCTGCATGTCACTGTTACACCAGAGCTCTCTTCAATTCTGGCAAATAAGTCTGACCCTGCAAATTTCATTACTCTATTTACTTTGTGGGCCAGATATGTACTTACCAGGCTCATGACACACGGAGACTTGTTAGGCTCCTGATAGACATAAGGAAATACTCAACCTCTAGAGCCTATAGTTCTAACACTAAGTTAAGAATGATTTTCCAGAATCCTAGACAGGGTGCAAGAGATAAAATTAATGCACTGTACTCATAATTTATACATGTGCAGGACAAGCCAAGTTTTGGTTTAGATTTAAATTTCAACAGCATCCTGTAAGTCAGACTTTTTAACCAGTCTTCACCAATTTATCTTGATTTTAATGAACATCTCTGTTATTAAATATGTAATGTTCAACTCCATGTATGTATGTATTGAATTACTGAGTTGTACTTGTTGCTAAGGCTTACAGATCAGCATATATAGAATCCTAAATCAATTAAATCAAACAATATGTGTATGTAAAGCTAATTAAAATACAAAAATAAAACCCCACCCCATAAACAGCTGAATACAGGCCTCAGCTCAAGAGTTACCTGCCATCTAGGTCATGCTTCAGCCCTCCCTTCCTTCCTTACGGGAAAACCCAAGGTGCAGTTGGGAGAAATGTTCTGGGATCATACTCAATTCTCCACAGGGAACAAGGGTAATTTCCCATTTAACCTAAAGGGCGCAATCAAACTGCAGAGTTTTGCTTAGCCAGGGGTGCACCAGCATCTCTCCTCACTACTGTGTTTACATGCGCTGGCCTCAGCCTGTCCTGTGGCACCCCTGGGCACAGCAGGAGGCTGCAGGAGCTGATCTCTCCAGCATCTTCTTCCTTGTGTCTTGCTAGGAAAGGCTCCCTTCCTCCTCCTTCTCTGTTGCTATCACCTGGTCCATTGTTACCTGTTGCTCCAGCTCAGCCTCTCTCCTCTCACACTGGCATAGTCACTAAGGCCAGAGTATGACTAAGATAGAAACACGTGTCTGTGCTTCTGTGCTGTTGTTTATAGGTTAAATCCTCACACACCAGGTACTCTGTTAGCAGATCTCTGGGTAACTGTTCACCCTGAGACTCAGGGAAACAATCTTCTAATTAGCTTGTCATTTTACCTTTTGATACAAAACACATGAAATAAAGATCTCATTACTGCTTTTTTTCTGTGCCCAACGAATTAAACAGAGGGGAGCTGGATGACCAAGTTAAGCCTTCCTAAAGAAATCAGTGCTTATGTATTCTGCAAAGAGACAGCAAAATCCAAGCAGAAGATTACAATGTGGGCTTGCAGCATTATACTGCAGCCCCCAATTTAAGCACGGACCTTCCTTCCTGAGAGTTATGTGGTTCTGTGCATACTTTAAAACTCCCACACAAGGCTGTGCTAACTCACTCTCTCCTTACTAAGTGAAACATTGAAGAATACTGCCACTCATTATTTGTCATGTTTCTTGAGGTTTTTGATGACTACGCTGTTGTTCAAAGCCATTACAATCCCATCACCAGATGGCAGATGGTCACATTAATACCACCATCACACAGAAACACTTAAACACTGGAAGGATTGATTGAGGTCTCCGTGGTGGACAATGTAGCTCAGGAAATTTTCTGATATATCATCTGCAGCTACGATTCTCAACAAGCAACACCTCTATTGTTGAATAGCAAACATGAGCTTGCTCTTACGGTCACGTTATCTAGTCTTGAGTGCTGAGAGGCATACAGACCAGAGCTTTTCCTCTCTCTTCAGAAAATACTGTGCCATTCAAACAGTGTTTCTTTGAGTGTTTCAAAGTCACATACTCTTACTAAGACTATATGTGCCTGAGAGAAATACGTTAGCCTAGGCAATAACAAATCATGCTATCTTTGAATAATTACTATTTTTCATATATTTTACTTGCAATAATATAACCATTTGCCATAAAGACTGTAAGTAAGATACAGTTCATTTAATCCATTAAAAATATCAGATATCAGATGTCAGATATTCTGTAGCATTTTTTTCCTAGCAGAAATAGTCATTAGCTGAATCTAAACAGTTAATCAGAGACAACACGATCAGCTATTGAGAGCACAGGTCAAAAGTCAAAATAGTCATTAGCTGAATCTAAACAGTTAATCAGAGACAACACGATCAGCTACTGAGAGCACAGGTCAAAAGTCAAAATCTCGTCAATTCTAGCCTTGCAAATAAAATATTATTGGACACTGAGCAAGTCACTTAGTACTAAATCCAGCAAGGGACATAAATACCTTAATTTTAATGCTAAGTTTTGGACTTAATTGTGTTCCCAATTGTTGTTGGGAAAAGAAGGGAGCCAAACCAGAAGCTACCATCACATTTTCTGCCAGGCTCATACATAGATATAATTGGTATTCCCCAAAAATGCCAGCTTGGTTGAGCCCTCAAGGAACAGACAGAAGAACATCTATTTTCTGGACTTGACTAGGAGTCAAGAATGACAACAGGGCTGAGTCACTCAGCTTCGTCAACACCAAATATCTGCACACATCCTAAACCAGAAATGTAGGTGCCCATGGGACTTCAAGGTCAAGAATTTGTATGCCTATGGACCTGCCCAAAGCCAGGCAGTAGTTTACCAAGGGTTTTCAGGTCTCTGATGCCAACAGGGAGACAGGGTTTCTTCTTCTGGGTCTGACCCTCCCTCTGTAACAGATGAAGACTTGCCCTCTAATAACGCTCTGTGCCACTGAGTAAATGCTTCATAGCGGCACTGAAGGGTGACACAGCATTTCCAACCCATAAAGAGAAGCAGCTTCCTTCCTGCCTTTTCCTCCATTCCAGTGCTTAAAGTTGACATTTCAGGAGTCAGGCTTAGGAGTTAACTCTCCAGTTATTTAATAACACAGTGACAGGCAGAAGATAAACCCAGTCCTGCGAATGAGGTATTAATTATCACTGCATTAGAATTGAAGAAGTTATGTATAAATAAAACTGCAAACATTTTCCACACAAAGAAAGAAAGGGCAAGAGGCATATAAAAACCCCAAAACTTTCATATGTTGGCTAGTTTACATGGACGAACGGTGAAAGACTAAATTATGTTTACACAAAGTGATACCAAGAATAGCATAACTGCACTGTTTCCCCACTTACAAGCAACAGAACTCTCAGCTATTTCTACCTGAAGTAAAAATTCCTACTACTACAACAAATTCTCTTCCAAATCTGTCCTTCCATGCCAACCTGTCCTTTCACCTGAGCTATCAAAAATGCAGGTGGACACCAAAAAGTACATGAAGACGGGAGACTACAGAAGCTGTTCAAAATAATTATCATCTCCCTCAACATAGAAGGGAAGCAGCAATTGTACAAAATAGCTTACACATAGTTTTTAACAAAGGCTTTGATGTTTTCATGTAGAGAAAACCTTTTACTTCTGAACTGAGTACAGTGATTAAAAACTCTGTTTCAGTTAACTTATCAGAAATGCCCCTAAAAAAACCTGAACCTTTGGGAAACCATAACCCCTCGCAAACACACACAGACACTTGCAAAAGGCACATACATTAAACAAGATAACATGAAAAATGGCAATTTACAACCAACCTATCAGAAATTTTTCAAGAGGGGAAAATTACTTATAAAATACTGATTGGACAATTGGAAATTATTAAAAAAAAAGATTTTTTTTTTTTCCTAAATGATTTAATGTTCTTAAAAAAACATTGGTTCAGCATTTATTTAATTATAAAAAATCTGTCTCGGTGTAAAAAACTTAATTTTGTTTATTTCTAAATTTTTCTCTCAACCTTTTAACTTTTAGCTTCATTACTGTATGTTAATCTCCCTTTTCAAATGAATATTTCATCTAATCTCACTTTCTATTTCACATTTTATTTTAACAAGTATTTATAGATATATTTTTCTTTTTCCACATTTCTGAGACAGGAAATACAATTTAAGTCAGAAACATTCTTGTAAAACAAGCCAAAGTAAGTATTTTGTGACTCACTGCAGTTATTGATCCCTCTTCTGCACTAGAAAGGACATGGGACTGCCAAACCCTTAGTTTGAGGAGCTGGATGTTCACTCAGTTCTGTAGGAGCTCATGCCTTTTAATGAGGCAAGCCCCCATTCAGTTATCACTAAGAAGTACAAAACCAACTGGTCAGTATGAGTTGCATGTTCCCTTTGTGACCTGCTCCACAGAGTGATTCGGAATTAAAGAGCTGAGCTTTGTGACGAGCTGTAAAGACTCAGATTATGCTGCAGCGTTCCCCAGATCAGCCCTTGTTGCAAGTGATGGCAGCCCTCAGAAAAGCATAAATGCTGGCCTGAGCCTTCCAGCACTTTAAATCTGTTGTTCTAATTAGTATGAAACAAGTTTTACAAGTTGGCAGCAGCAGCAAATTAATAATGGCTGCATCACACCAGCAGTAAACAAGGAACAAGGAAAGATGCAGAGAAAATCTGTGCCTGAATATTTTTATCCCAGCTTGGATGTGAACTTTGCTAGAAGAAGAAAGGTCTAGAATAAAAAAGCACATGTCAAGGACTTTTTTCCCCTTAGTTGTTCAGTTTCTCTGCTAAACACTGAAGCATCACTAGCAAGATTAAGTGGTCACAGGAGTCTGAATATTCCTGTGGGCAGTGTAGCAGCAGCATCCTGTGGATAGTTATTTTTGTATCATGCTCACACAAAACTATAGCAACAGGTGACCTCAAAAAGCCGCCAGTTTATGGCAGCCAGCATCTCCTCTACCCACCTATTTGCTGGAAAAAGTTAGCAGAGACATTGCAGAAAGCTCAAGATGTCCCAAACAATGACTGTTTTAGGATCAGATGAATCGCCCCTTCAGAAATGTCTGTGTCTGCCTATGTGTCTCCCTCCAGCAAATTTGGAGAGCCTAGGCAACTTGCTGAGGAGACAAACCCCACCACTGCCGAAATGACAACGGGGCAAGAACAAATGCAGAGAGCTGTATGACACAGTCCACATCCCCATGGTGGCTTTCTTCAGCATCTATGTAATACAAGAGCTCTGGCTACACAAGCAAATAAAAACGATAAACAGGTTTTAAAGCGTACTAACCTACTGGGACTGTTTCTAGGAAAGATTTATCTACTAACAGTGATCCAAAAGGGCTTTCAAAAATCACTCACCATACTTTTTTACTTGCTTTGGAGAAAGGCCAAAGTGCACATATTTCTGTAGCTTAGGAAGAATATCAGTATTGTTTCTATTTGCACGTTGTTGCTATTCAGAACGTTTTTTGAGAGGTATTATTTTATTTGAAGTTTGCCTGATACATTACAAATATATCCAAATTTGAAACAGTGTTTAAAATGTAGATAAACTAATGGGAAAAGTTTAATATGGTAGAAGAACCTGTGTATTAATTTCAAATCACACTGAGAAACAAACGTTTAGTACCTTCTTTAGTACCTTCTTTAGTACCTACAAACCTTTAGTACCTCCTTTCACTCTTTAAAATGTAATATAATTTTGGTAATCTAGACTTTGGTGAAAATTTAAAAAAGCAACCCTGTTTTCTTTATTATTCATTGCTTCAAATATACTTTAGGCGCTAACAAAGGTATATAGACAAACTTTCCTTTTATAACAGCTGAGTGGCCATGCCAAGAAACCGAGTTCAGTGCAGATATGCCTCGCTTATTCCTGAGAAAATGAAAGAGAAAACAGGCTTTCAGGCTTTTACATCCCTACTCGTGCAGGTAGTTAATTTTACAAAATTTTTTGTTTCAGTTACTGCTGACACACTGGTACATTTCTGCACGCACATGAGAACAGAACAAGTTCTGCTTTTCTTTAAATGGAAAGACACGACGTCACCTTACCAGGAGCCTGGGCAAGCGCAGCACTCACTCAGACTGGTTACCACACAATTGAGCCTGACAGTTAACTGGTTGTGCTGGTTTTGGCTGGGGTAGAATTAATTTTCTTCGTAGTAGCC
>NW_009231312.1:20485-21450 GCF_000690835.1 Fulmarus glacialis | reverse complement strand
TGAGCAGGCTGGGGGTGCACAAGAAGTTGGGAGGGGACACAGCCGGGACAGCTGACCCCAACTGACCAAAGGGATATTCCACACCTTATGACGTCATGCTCAGCATGTAAAGTTGGGGGAAGAAGAAGGAGGGGGGGATGTTCAGAATTATGGCATTTGTCTTCCCGAGTAACAGTTATGCGTGATGGAGCCCTGCTTTCCTGGAGATGGCTGAACACCTGCCTGCTGATGGGAAGTAGGGAATGAATTCCTTGTTTTGCTTTGCTTGTGCGCGCGGTTTTTGCTTTACCTATTAAACCATCTTTATCTCAACCCATGAGTTTTCTCACTTTTACTCTTCTGATTCTTTCCCCCATCCCACCTGGGGGGAATAAGCGAGCGGCTGGGTGGTGCTTGGTGGCCAGCCGGGGTTAAACTACGACAGTCCTTTTTGGCACCCAATGTGGGGCTCAAAGGGTTTGAGATAACAACAGATTTGATTGGAATCTGCTAGATCGAATTTATAGCTGTTATTGCTGTTTAGCTATTAATCAGCAGCCTTCTGTGCTTGCCATGGGGCTTGCTTGCCTTACTGTAAATTAGAGTCTAGTGCTCATTAGTGGCTGCTTTTTGCTTTCGCTGCTTGCTGCACTGCCGCACTGCTGATTGTCTTACTGTGCTATGCCTGGGAACATTCTGACAACAGCAACGGGGATGCGCCTGGGCTGGCAGGTGGCCAGGGCATCGCTGCTGTTTCTGTGCTGCTGTACTGGACAGGCTGGAACTCCAGTGTGAACTTGAGTCGAAGGACTGTGACCTGTGGATGAGACTGTCATGGAAATACCTTTGAATTGTTGTAACCCATGATTTGAGTTGCATGTTACAGGAATTACTATAGCAGGAATCACCTGAACCAATGGAGGAGAAGCCTTACAAGAAGCAGTGCAAGTGCAGCAGTGACCCGACCTGAGCTGGCTTTGGTGCCA
>NW_009231312.1:0-20271 GCF_000690835.1 Fulmarus glacialis | reverse complement strand
TGAGCATGATGTAAATGGTATGGAATAAGGGGTGGAGAATGTGCTGGGTTTGGCTGGGGTAGAGTTAATTTTCTTCATAGTAGCTGGCATGGGACTGTTTTGGCTGGGGGTACACAAGAAGTTGGGAGGGTTAAACCATGACACTGGTTTCCTGCTAAATCCAGTCTGCTTCCCAGTCACGCTAACCATGTTTTATGGATCCTGGGGAAGTGGAAGCCTGTAATTGCTGGTGCTCAGATCCCAGGCTGAAAGCAAGGGTGGCTGGAGCGTCATGATAGTTACAGGGACTCAAGAAGAGCCCTGAGAAGTGCTCTAGGCTTCCCAGATCCGAAAGTGCGATTTAATAAATCATGTAGATAAAGAGATCTCTCATAATGTAATTATGAGTGAGAGTATTTTCTTTTGAGGTGATTAACATGCAGTCATCTTCCAGTTTTGACACTCCATAAATATTATTCCTTCAGTGATTGTTTCTCTTGAAGTTCAAAAGAGAGTTACACAGCTCATTACCAAGCCATAAAGATTACTTTTGTTGACACTCATGGAAACCTCTAATTACATGAGTCAGTGGAGGTTTACAACTGAATAAACAGTTAAAAAAACTGGAAAAAATTGTTATAGAAAAGATAACGTCTGTTGAAAAGTGTGATGCCCAGCCATTTACTCATGTCTTACATGAAGCATCTATTTACAAAGGAAATAATGATGGAATGCAAAAGTGATGAGATCCTATTAGAATGAATTGTTTGGGTACATCCACCAATCTAATAGCATTGTATTGAACAGTCTTTAAAAAAAAAGTTTAAAAAAAAAAATGGCATCCCTGGAGTTTTTTTACAAAATTAATGGTATATTCTGATCAGAAAGCAAGCCCCCTTTTGAACACAGAAATCTGTATTTTGCTACTCTGTGAGCTGTTGCTTTTACTGTTATGCTGAACCAGTATTTTTTTATATTTTTAGTCCTTGGCCTTCAGGACCAGATATGGCATTTAGCTTCCACAAAAAAGGTTTATTTTAATGGCAGAAATAATTCAAGAAATATTTCCTGACAACTATTTGGTGTTATGTTGTGAAGTACCAGGATCTTCTTCCTCACTCAAGGAACAAAATAAACATTTATTTCATGCTAAAAAAATCCTTACAGAAAACAGAAATTCCATTACGGAAAATTAGAAACCGAGACTCAAAAAGACTGTGTTTTTCACAAGATTGAGTATATTCTGATCACTGATGATTTTTATCATGCTCATTTTACTGTCTCCTCATGCTTTGAACAAGCTTCCTTTAGGAGGAAAGGCCAAGAGGGTCACCTCTTCTCTGGCATATTCATTTCTATCAGCCTGTTCCATCTGATCATCAAAAGACTACACTGGTTTCCTAGAGGGCTTTAAGTCAGAAAAATTCAGTTACTTTCAGAAAACCTTTCTTGTTATTGATTAAATCATGTTCATTCCTCCTTTTCAGCTCGTCCTGCTTCTATTTCCATGCAAGCAAAAGGAGTAAATTTCTTCTAGATATAGTAAAGTGTTAAATTAAAAAAAAACATATAAAGGGCTGAAAGTTACTGGTATGTATTATCTACAGCCATGCAAGACAGATTAGTTTGACCTGCAGCTGTTTTTTTCTGCTGCTGGGGAGCAGGAGCCATGTTCTACACAGGAGGTCATACCTAGCCTCAGCTAGCAAAGACTGAGGTGCGAAGTAGGCAAACTGAGCTAACATCAGTTGAGATATGCTTCACTATAAGATAGGGGCATACAAAACAGAAGTTTAGACAGCCTACACAATATGCTAGATGCCACGTTACCACAGCAATTGCTCTTACTACTACTAGAATAAAGGCATTTTTGTGCAGACAATCATGCAATATTGCCCTAAGTCAGTGCTGATTTCTGGTGTCCAGCTTCAGTAATCTCAAATTATCCCCATTTCCAGGAGGCAAGAGAACAATCCTATGATAAAAAAGCTTCTTAATAGAGGCTCTAGCTAGGTACTGAAAAGCCAAGGCAGCCCAAGCCATTAGGCATTACTTGTCCTTCCTACGCCGCTGACAGAAAAGTAAAACGCCAGAACAGGCTGTGCCCAAGTGCACATCAGCACACTGCGGCATCCTGGTCTCTCAACCAGGAGAGAGACCTAGGTTCCTAGGTTAGGAACTAGAGTGTGCCCCAGATCCTTCCTAGACTGAAATCCCAGGAAATCAAAGTGCTGGAGAGGGGGGGCAGGACAGGCTGATGCAGATGGGACACTCCATCAAACTTAATGTCAAACTACTATTTTTTGGTATGAGAGTGGCATTAGCATGTCAAAGTCACAAATCCTCATGTTATTGTATGGTGATTAACTTATTCTCAAAAGCTTTTAAGCCAGAAATGTTGCTACCCAAGAGTTTATTGTATTTATGCCACTGAAATAGTTTTCAGAATCATTAATATTTTCTATTTTTTGAGAATGCCCTTTGTTAACACCCCTGAAGTTTATAATAAAAATAAGTAATCAATCTTCAAAGCCTGTTATTTTCTACTACGCAAGTCCTATTTATTTGGTGGATTAATCTGTTGTACCCCATACAGCTGTATAACAAGTTGGTAAGGATTTTTAACATATTTGTTTGGCTTTAACTACATTTTGAAACCTCGACTCTAGCTGTTATTATTTAGCAAAAGAAAACCCCACAGACTGGGTTGATTTTCTTTTTCTAGTCAGAAACTTCTTAAAAAACATGTCTCACCAAAAACATTCCTATCCGTATCAACTTCATCACCCACACAGGTGCTGAGAAGCACACGTACTGTCTTTCTGGAAAACAAGGAGTACCTGCTGCCTGATCCAACCCAGCCTAACTTGTGGTCATTGCCTAGGAGGTATGACTGAATTTACCATTTGTAACCTAGGTGATTTCCCTTTCTGATCCCACCATGTGTATTTCTCATTTTTTCAGACAAAGGCACTCCAGTATTACCATGACTTTTGGTAATGACAACAGGATTTTCATCTAAGCTTTTGCTGAAAGTTTCCATTCCTCACTGAAGTATCTTCCTTCCCTCCCACTTTGGACTGGCAGCTGCGACACCATGATATTTGACTTTGTAAGAGGGCAGCCTGGAGGCCTTTTTGATACTGTAATGGTTTTCTGCATGTTTTTCATTAAAAAGTCCAAGCCTGCTCTCCTGAATGGAGAACAGGAGTCCAGGAACAGCATCCCTCCTAAAACACTCTTACGTCCTGAAGACTGAAAGAAAATTTTTATGAAGTGAGCACTGGGTAAAAACAATTTTAAAACAGCATAGTAACTCTGCCAGAATTATTCTTTATTTCCATAGCTGCTAGCACAACAGGCACTGGAATGACTGAAGAAATCAATGTAACAAAGACAGACACCACAATGTGTTTGTATTTCTGCATACACAGGCTTAGCTGAAGATAGGGAAATGAGAGTTAGCAGCTCCTGCAGTAGTTTTCAAACCAATCTGAGTATTTATGGCCAGTACCAAGCAGAAGCAGCAAAACAGTACCAGTAAGGTGAGAGAAGGTGTGGTGGAATGGCTAAATATTTACCAGGGATACTGATGTCTGCACCAACACTTATTTGCAGTAAATCTATTTTTCAGAAGACGAACACTAATTGTACTGTGCGTAATGGGCACACAGAGCTGCAAGGAGACAGCCGTACTTCTGGTTTTCAGCAGAATAGGGCTAATCTCATTCCAGCCCCAAAGTAGCAGGGAAAACTAAATAGAGAAAAAAACTCCAACCACTAAATAGAGATGGTGACATGAGGTTAGAATGGCCTGCTCTTCTTGAACCTGAACAGTATCTTTAATTCCATAGAGATGCAGATGTACAAAATAGCTTGAAAACAAGTACTCTTCCTTCACAGCTTATTGACACTGATGCAACAAACACTTAAGCATATGCTTTACTCACATGCCTCAGCATCCTTCCTGAATAAGGCTGCTTCCCTGAATCTGAACCATGGAAAAATACTTATCTATTTGCACATGAGAGAGCACATAATTATTTCTATCTTTCTGACTTATTGCAGAAGGCCCACAAAAAGCCAACAGTGCCATGGAAATTCCTTCAGTCCTCTAATGCCTCCCCCCATATGCAACGGTTACACTTTGTCTCCCTGGTACTGATAAAAAAGACGACACCCTCTGAGATGTGTAAGCGAAATACAGCAGAGAAATATAGTATCTGTACAGAAGAGAACATCTAGGGTGCATGTGTCTATGTTGGTATGTTTAATTACATAGAAAGTTGGAAAGGAGTAATAAGGGCACAATTCACCAGAGTGCTAAAAAGAACAATTAGGTTTTTTGATAAAAACTTTGCAATGCTTCAGCTAATAAGACGCATCAATGGAAATGATCATGTCCTTTCATAGAATCATAGAATGGGTTGGGTTGGAAGGGACCTTTAAAGATCATCTAGCCCCCCCCCTCTGCCATGGGCAGGGACATCTTCCACTAGTTTAGGTTGCTCAAAAGCCCCATCCCACCTGACCTTGAACACTTTCCAGGGATCAGAAAGATGATCTTCTGGGAAATGTAACTGACTGGTGGCAGTGTTTTTTTCAAGGTCCGACTCCACTCTGTCCCCTCTCCATACTCACATTATATTCTCCCTTGTGTATTACCCACTTCTTTCTTTTTTCCTTTTTTTTTTTCTTTTTTTTTGGGGGGGAGGGTCAGCCGTAACCATCCAGCAAGTACCTACTCTGCTTGCAGTATTGAATATTAAAGAGATTAATTACACAAGCTGTCTTGCCCTTTCTTATTTTAAATTTCTGTTCCATGGTTAAACACGGAATAAGTTTTAATGTCTGTCTCTCATAGTTTTTAATGTCTCTCCAACATTCTCAAGCAATGGACATGCTTTTGTTCTACCTTCTCAAACATATACTAAGACATAAGAGTTTACAGAAAGGATTCCATTATCTCCAAGATTTGGTTTCTAACAGACTGCACAGAGGAAGTAAGTCTTAAATGTCAAATTATTTGCTCATTAGCAAGAGATTGGTATGCATACTTAGCAAAGAATTACCTCACATACTATGGTATGTCGATTTAATTCCTACTTTGCAAAATGAGAAAGGTCAAGATAAAAGCTCCTGTTTTTATGCAGCGCAACCTTTAACAAAAGTAAGTTTGGACAGATGCAGTAGACAAAGTCCTAGCAGAGATCCTGGAGGAACTGAGTCAGGAATGTACCTGCTTGTTCTACTAACTCACATGAACAGCTGCATTTCTGTACTACCAATAGCCTAAGTGCACATTTGCAGGTGTGTACATAAACAAACAACTAAAGCTGAAAGTTTTCTGTGTGTTTTTTTTAATGAAAATGTTCCCTGTGGAAAATAATATCGTAGGTTATAATTGAAGTCTACAGCATAAACAGAGTATCAGTGATTTATGCAACACCATCAACTTAGCCAAGCAGCAAGTCCCGCAACAAAGTAAAAGTATGTTTATAATTAGTGCCTAATGTGTTATCAGGGAAGACTGGAAATTAACCAACTCAGAAATAGTTTTTATCTATGATTGTGCATAGTTAAGATGTGATTTGTATGGTATGTAGCAAACCATTCCTATATGTAATACTGGTAAACTACTCTAAGACTTTTCTAAATGAAAAGTAATTTTTAAGCATGAGCCATTATCGCTTCCTTGTTCTATCAGAGCCATATATTCTGAGAGAATAACGACAGCACATACCTTCAAATATCCATTTATAGTTCAGAAAGTGCACAAATGGAAGTCAAAATATCCTCAAACTTAAATAAAAAACACCTAATTTCCAGATGAATGCTGCTCTCGTACAGTATCTGCATTAGCTCACCTGTATCAGCCAGAAGGAGCTGGGAGATGTTATGCACGCAGGAATCAGCTCTGGATAGGAAGAACAGACAGATGTGGCCTGGAAAACTTTGAAGGGAGAACTGTCTCTCAGAGCATCCTGTTCTTTCACCATGTTTTTAGGCAGAAAGAGAATACAACTGTTTCTCCATCCTTTTACATGTTCTTTCTGCATTCACTAGGCCTGTGTTGTTCTGGGATTACAGCTGTGCCGGCCCTTTAAACAGGGCACACAAGAAGAGCAGGGTATTCATGCCCTTCCCATACAAAAGCACACACCACACAGGGGTCAGGGACAAAAAGGCCTGGAAACTTGTTAGCCTTTTTTAGAGTGACAGTATAAATAATGTTTCTTTTTTTTTTTTAAATATTTGTTCAACTGTGTGCAATATCAGCAGGTCTCTGACATACATTGATTAGTTCTATTAACATTACTTTCCCATTCAATGAGGTAACACTGTTGGGAGCAAGGTACTTTTACAGAAACAAAACAGTAATTTCAGTTGAGGAGAGTCTGGAAAGTTCTCTAAATGGGAAAAAGCTAAAACATCTCCCAGTTTACCTGTAACAACAGCAGTAACAACATCAAATTTGATGGACAAATCTATTAAAGGCAAAAACTTTATAACTGATGTGGAAGACATGAACAATGGTAGCATTTCAAATGCACAGACATGGTTAAACATCCTGCAGAAGCAGCACGCCTGAATAACACTAATGTGTCTTCAGCTTCTTGGGAGACAGCAGGAGCCAGTTTGAAAATTAAGAATTTGGGGGCCAGCAGGATGCACGTACACACACGCACACAAACACACACACTCCCCTGATACAGTGGAGCACAGAAAGATATGTGGGGGAAAGAAACCCAGCTGCTTCCTTATCCTTTTCTAAACAGTCATCGACAGATGATTATATTTGCAAAACAAGATGAATGTATACTTTTTCAGAAGTTAAAAAATCACATCACTTTGTCCACAGAGTAGAAATAGCTATTTATCAGTATTGCACAATTTAAACTCAGGTGAACAGAGAAGGTAGAAAAAAGGTTGGGATGGGATATAGTAAGTATGGTCTTTGATGGCTGGGAAGAGAATGAGAGATTGGAGTATGCTTAAACAGGCCAGCTCTTTGGGAGTCTATTTTCCAGTCTCGTTATTTTAGGAGTGTGCCTGGGAGTTCAGGTAGCTGTGGGTGTTGGTACTACACACAACCAGAGTAACTGTTTGGCTTTCTCTGGGAATCTGCGTCTGTCTTCTGAGGACCAGAAGTAACCTGCAGCAATAAGAAGTCTGCAGCCACAAGGAGCACACCTTTCTGGAGCAGTCCAAAGTGGACAGCACGGCTGGTACAGAGACCAGCACAGAGCCCAAAGACAGCAAAGCAAGTTCAACAGCAACACTGGGATAGTGTTGCAAGTGCAAAGCAGCACAGCCCCTCAAATATGAGGGTTTATTAGCATGATCTTATTTCTGAACTGATGTGGCAAAACTGGCTGAGTGTGTGGCAGTTTACTGCTCCTCATTGCACAGGGTAGAAATACCAAGCGGTGGTCCAAGCTGAAATCTCAGCTCTGTAGAGTCCATGGCTAAATAACTGATTTGGGAGCTTGAGCCTGCTCTGCAAAATTGACTATCCATTCATTTGTAATTTTGCTTCCCAGTTTGTTGATATGTTGTCAGGCAGTTGTCATCTTATTTATTCTTACTGAATACTTCAATATGCAGTAATGTTAAAACTCTCCTTTCCTTGGGCTGCCAGGACTTTCCATCACATATGAGGAAACAAACTGAAGATGTGCAATTACAAAACACTTCGGTGCCCGGAGTAAACATTTTTGAGTATCTAAAAATATGGCTGAGGTTTGTATATTTTATATGGATGTTTTGATAATACACATGGGATAAACTTTCAAATACTAGTATTCTGAATGTTAATTTTCTGACCCAGCCAACTTCTTTCATGGATATGTGATAGACATAAGCGAAGACTAATGTTTAAAAAGTTTACAACACCACTTGAATAGCAGTTGAGCAATCCCTAGTTTTTAAAGCACGATGGGACCATCATCTGCATCTAGACTGACATCCTGAATAACACAGTACACAACCATTAATTTCTTGAGTATAGGAAATTATTCTTGCTCACTTTCTACGTAAACTTTACATTTACTTATGATTTAATTTATTAACTTACAATTTAAGTAGAAAATAGGTTTTAAAAAGACATCCAATGGCAGTGTTGATGTTCGAAATCAAAGGGGAAATGAATCTAAATAATCATATAAATAAATAATTTTCCCCTTTTATTTCCAAATTCATTCACTTTAGAAGTGAAAGCATAAATTCTACTTTAAAAAAAAGGTAGAATTCCTCATGTCATATTTTTTGTAATTTATTTGCTACCTAATATTGACTTACAGCATTGGATATGTGCCACAGCAAAGATGTGAAAGTGTCAGAACTCACTTTCCCACAGCAGGGCTTGTTGATGTTACTTTTGCCATCATTGCAGGTAGGCACTGAAAAATGTCACTGGCCTTGCAGATGGTACACAAAGAAAATGGCTTTGAGTTCTGTTCTCACAATCCAAGAGGACATAAAAAGGAACAGAACTGTGCACCTACACTCTGCTTCATGATACCAGTTGTACAGAAGGAGTTTGAAATGCATATCAGCCACTTTAATGGGCCAAATACATTTGTGGTGTAAGCACATGCAAATATGGAAGCTGCCGATAAATTAGATGGCAAGTGAAATGGTAGTGGAGGAGAATACAACTAGAACACTGCAACAGGTTTCAGGGAAGGTGCTCAATGGATACAACATACCTCCTTAGAAGTAGAAGAGGACTGATACAGGGAACATTATTAAGAAACCATGAAGCTAAGTACGGACAATTAGGGCTTGTGCTGATCCAGCCATCCTATAGGCAGCCTGCCCTGGCAAGACCTCTACAGAAGCTGAACTAACACCACTTACAAGATGTTAAAGGAAAGCAGAATAGGACTCTCTGTCCTCCTCCAGATAAATCCCATCTCCTCTCATGGTACAGCACCAACCCTCTACAAGAACAATGAACATCATATTAGAGTTTTGGCCATGAGAATCACCATATTTAGCCTCTCAGGTCAGAATTTTGTAATCATTCATTCCTAAATTAGTGACGAGTCTTACTAAGCTACATACCCCATATAACCCTCTTATGAGAAAACCCTTTTTCCAGCAAATACAAAAACAATGCAAGATTTTCCATTTACTGCTAACGAGCAGACAAATAAACAATGCATCCTTCATTGGATTATATTTACTCAGTATGTCTGGACTTTGCAACAGCACAAGCAGTTAAATTGAACAGAAGAATAATACACGATGATGTATTATAGTTTCAGTTAGAGATATACCTAGTGATCATGCCTACAAAAAAGGCCTTGATATCCAAACCTTCTGTCCAATATTTCAGTAAATAAGGAAGGCCACCATGTCTATATGAAGCTCTACATCAAGTGATAACAGAGTATACATCAGTTGAAGATTTGTATACATCTCTACATTGTCATCATGCATCCTAAACAGCAACCATGTGATTAAAGCACCTGAATGTAATCTATTACAAGGCAAACAAGAAAATAATTCAAAAATACCTGATATAACAGCACACGATTTTAATTGGTTTGCATGGTGAACATACGGCCAAATTCTTGCCCTGGATATGCTGCTTCATCACCATTTACCTCAAATGATTTAAATAGTATGGTAGTTTTAATGTAAATTTAGCCACTCAAACTAAGAATGTCACATCAGACCCATACATCACTCAAACCTGTGTAACCGAAATGGGTTTATCGGGAGCATTTAGCGTTTGGTTCCATGCTGTCAAAAAGCTAAACAGTCAATTTTATGACCAAAGGAAAAAAGCCCCCAATAGCCCTTCGTAGCACAGCCTGTGGTATCTTTGACACAGTTTACAAGTATACCTTGGGATAATTTAACTTTTTCTTGAACATTTAAAATCTGTTTTAAACATTTTTTCAGAGGTCAAAGCATTTTAAAATTTTCAGATTGCAACTTCATCTTTTAGGTAATGATAAAACATTGTTAAACCATGCTTAAAAAGAAGATATTTAGACAGATGTTACAATATTTTCAGAAGAATACTATTGTAAGTAAAGAGAATCAGACATTAATATCTGCAGTAACAGATTATAGAAAACTGTTATCCCTCCTGAATGATTGAAACATTCTTCTTAATACCAAACCGTAGCCCACATATTTTATTTGATTGAAGCTTTTTAACTGCTTGAAATTTTAATTTCTTCAGCAAAATTTATTTAATATCTCTATTTGAGCAAGACTGAAAAATATTTTTCTTCAGCTACATCATATAGGACTAGTAACACAACACAATGCTTACTACAGTTTGGTCTTAAGTTCTTGGAAGTATTTACTTGCCATTTAAAGTACACTTAACTTAGTACTTCATTTGATTGATTTAGTAGAAAAGCATTAATCTAACGTTCAAAAGCTGAAGCTATACAAATAAAAATAAGAAAAAGGGCACATTTTTAACAATAAGTTTAATTAACCATGCAAATGAGTTATCAGCATTAACTACTGATTCCTCCTTCTGGAGGTTTTCAAGATTAAATGTCTTCTGTAAGGGATATTTCAATTATCCATAAATTATTGGTTCAAAGTTTAATTATATAAAAAATAAAAGTCCCCAGCAGATGGTTGGGCCAGATTATGTAGCAGACAGCTTTTACTTTACCCCTGTCCCACTAACACTATCTCTTAAAATAAAGTCCCTCTCACCAAAAAGAGAGACACGTCACTTTTGTCCTGTGGTCTTGAAATATTTGCTCATTCATTTGAGAGTCTGCTGTATTGCTTCACACTTGTGAATCATGATTGCATCATAGAGACAGCACTTACTTACTCAGAACTTACTCAACACATCAGCTGCACATCAGCTGAACTCTTAACCTCACTAAAAATCCTTGTTTGTGGACCGTTTCCAGGTTTCACTGAAAGTCAACAGGAATGGGTCATTTCATGACATGGTAAAGATTTATACTCTTCCTTATATACTTAAGGAGAGTAAGAATTTTAAATATTGGGGACGTATAAACATAGGGCTTAATTTCCACCCCCCTCCACACTTTCAGATTGTTATGCTCTTATCCCTTCAGATGTTAAAGTATTTTTTTTAGACCATTGGAGTATACTACACACTAAGCATTCTGGAAATGTAACTCAGTCTGTTCCCCTTAGGAAAAAAAAAAAAAGACATGTTAGGCATTAAGGAATGCAATTCAACAGTCATCTTCTGTTTTGCCAAGTTCAGGCATTTCTGGTTTCTCTCTACTTTGAGGTACAGTTGCAGACATTAATTTTAATGCTGCTGCCGCTTTAAGTGAGACCTTTAGAAGCAGGTAGGAACATACACTAGCTACATTAGCAAAAATGTGCTAAAAGCACACAGATTCTTAGTTTATGTGTTACTAAGTTGATGTTGCAGCTTAATTTGCATTGCAAATTTTCCAGTGCTGTGTATGGTCTTCTTGGGAGGGTGTGATTACATATGCTCTACTGATGTCTCCCGTTAGAGTAAAGTGTACCTTGGCTTCTTCCTCGCATAACTGATACAGCACTTAACCAGCTCTGGGTAGAAGTGAACAATACTATAGCCAATAGTTACAAGAAGCTTTTTTTTTTTTTTTTTTTTTTAAAAAATAACAGCTGTCAATTTGATACTGTCCAAGATCCCTCCTACAGTGTGGAATCCCCAGCCAAGGCAACATTGCAGACCATTCGTCCTGTCATCATGTCTAAAGAACTGCCTTCAAGTTCGAAAACAGCCTCAAAAGAACTTCATGAGACTAAAGAGCAAAAGATTCTTGAGGATCTATTCCATTAGTTATTTTAGTGACATGGCAGAAAACACTCTCACATACATAGGTAAAAAAACCATGTTAAAATATAGCATTGCCTCAGAAATAGCATAGGGTTGCATGAAATGTCACCAGAGGGCACTATTAACATAGTCTTCAAGTTCTTTTAAGCATGTGAGGAAGTTTTTAGCCTTAAAGAAAGCATACCTATTTTTTTGGTGTTGTTTTGGTTGTGAGGTACACGGAAGAGGTCATTGCAGACAGCAGACTCTTGTTACAGCCTGGGGGACAAAGTCCCTCCCAGAGAAGTAAGCAGAAGCGAAGAGACAGACTAAGACTCCTGGGCGCAAATCTTACGCTATTTATAGCTCATTCAAGGAGCTGCGCTTGCAAGACTTCCCTGAGCTTACTGAGGACCACAGACCTCTTCTCTGAGTCTCTCCACAGGGAAGACTGCTGTCTTCAGAGGCATGGTCTATTGTCAAGGCGCAGCTGTGACAGCAGGGTTGAACTACCATGTATTTCAATGCAGCTGTAATGTCATTACTTTTGCCCATATGAATAAAACCTCAAATTAAGTACACACACAGACTTTCCTTGCCCCTGCCTCCTAGGAGAGACCGTATTCTTTTCACTCTGAATATAAAATTCTAACAGTGACGGAGAAGAAAGTATATGCTAGAAACTAATCTAATTTTACCCAAATTTTGCAGTGATGTCAGGTGTATGGCAAACCTTCCCTTAAAGTGACATAACCTTGTGCTGCCATTCAGTATACAGGCAATTCATGCACTTGAAAAATTTGGAAGAGATTCTGAAAATTATATATCCTGTTCTTTGCATCACTTGCATAATGAGCCCTAAATTATTCTGTTTATGCAGACAGAAAATTATAGAGCTAAACATGTTCATCTGGATGGTGTAATGACAATATTTCAGAAAACTCAGATTTTTGTCTTAAGCAATGTTCGTTCCTGTTTTAACATTTCATAACCATGAGTCAGAAACACTGAAGAGGAAAACATCAATGAATACCCTGCAAGTACAGTCGTCTACTTCTCCTTGCCTCTTAAACACCTTAGCATAGTGGGCTCCTCAGAAAGATACTCCTGAGATACCAAGTTTTGAAAAGAATATTTTTAAATCCAGACCGCTATATACAGTAATGAAGATGTTTCATATCTCTGTGTAACACTAGCCACTAGTGTCCTGAAAACCATCATGCAGAAATATGAGGTTACCACCTCTGACTGGGAGTTATTCTACACGCTTCAGATTTGTTACAGAAATCCCAAATCTTCTGACAATCCCCTCAAAGAGTGTGCTGAGGAGTATAATGAATAACTCTTTGCATTAGAAGGATTCACAGGACTTTGATCAGTGTCCCAGGAAGCATCAGGTCACAATGAACTGTACAAGCTGATTAGGGTCGACCATCATCAGTCGACGTGTAAGCACTGCTGTTGTCAATTGCCAAGTCAACCACAGCAAAATATACTCAGTAATAACCATTCATATCTGATGTGCTAACTAGGAGTTTAGCTACTTAATTTATACTGAAGTAATTGTGAGACTTTTCGTCTATCAATCTAATTCCACAGAAAATGAAATCAAGCCATAGTATCTTGATAAAAGAGGCTGTAATGACTCACACGTTAGTGGTTCATTTTGTTGCTGGTTTCCTAAGAGAAGCTCAGAACTCAGATCTGAAACTAGCTCGAAAAATTTTTGTATTTTAAAAATCTAAGTCAAGCGCCACATGCATCTTAAATTAAAGGACATAATAATTCTGTTTTGTGATCTTTCTTTGCCATTCCATAGTCAGCCTATGAGTTTAATTACTGAGCATGAATTAAACAGATGATATATCAAAAAAACCTGAACCTACCCACCTTCTTCTCCCTCCATTAAAATGGTCCAGTATTTTTATTGTATTTGGTCTTGTACCTACAGCATGTTACTGTATACATCATACTAAGAATACACAAACCTGTGCAAACAGTCCTGAGAAATGGGTAAGGCACATGTCCCGTAGAGTTCCTTCCCTCTCCCTGGACTAGGTACTTAACAGATTGCAAGCCACTGCAAACCAAAGCACAATTCTCAGACATCCTAAGAAACCGAGGCCAAGGTGAAAGTTGTGCTTTGTCAGAAAACTTAAGAGCCTCTCAAGAAGTTCCTTCTTCTGTCAGCGCTTTATCTGTACCAGCCAGGCAATCAATTAGACGATGCCACATGGCAATGTGTCTTTTTTAATTAGGAACAGTCCAACCTAAATAAAATAACCAAGATACAGCTAGCCACAGCTGTGCTCCCATAAATCAATATTCCAGGAGATGAAGAGCAAGCCTGTGAAGCTGACAGAGTAGCCTGGAAAAACCAGAACACAGGTGATAAGATACAGCCCCTACGATACAGCGGAGATCCTCATTCACTGCTTGCCCTGCAGCAGTCTTCATCCTGTATTGGATAGGAATCGCTGGTCCTTACTGCTCTGTTCTAGTCATTGCTTTTTAACCATTTGCGCATTGTCCGCTTAGGTTTCCATTCTAGCTCAAATCCAAATTTGCAGCACAGGCTCCTCAGATTGCTAGTTTCAGCCATTGGATGACGGATGCTCTTGATGAGGTTTTTGAAACAGTGCATTTCTTGGCTTCTTTGATCTGGACCATAATTTAACCTGATCATGATACCCAACTCTACCCTTGACCGTTGCCTAGGTCTGACCACTAGAACTGCCTATGTCTATTGCCAACGGAGATTTCAGTTATTTTAACTTCAGGGACAATTTGAAAGTTACACTTTTTTTTTTTTTTTTTTTTGACTGGAAAAATGCACTTTTCTCTTGTCTCCCCTGTACTCAAAAACACCTGATTAAGTCTGCTCAAATCTGAATAAACACTAAGACTATAAGCATAAATGATAAATACTGTTGATGTATCCACTTGGGAATGCATGAAAAAAGACTCTGTTTCTTGCTGTATTCTGCTTTCCTCTGTATTCTGACATTTTTTATTAGATCCACCTGATGTTTGTGTAGATAAGCACCACTGTAAAAGACCTTTGAAGTGCAAAATAAAGCCAATTATATTATAGAAGCACATGGCAGTCTGATCTATAAGATATGTGAATGTCAGTGGCAAAACACAGAGTTTAAAAAGAAACAAGGACCACTAAAAAAGGGAGCTGCCTCTCACTGCAAACAGAATTCTTATGTTTTTCATAACAGAATTCTTATGTTCTTCATCATCCAGCTGCAGAAAGACCTAAAATTTTGGAGCAACAACACATGCAATGACACATGCCCTGACATAATTATAATAAGGTTGTTTTCAACACACGGAAACTTCTGGGCCAAATGAGTGCAGCCTGCTTATGCCTTTCCTTAAGAACTGGACTTTTAATCTCTGATGACTGGACATTATGTCTCCCTCCTGCCCCCCCACCCGTGGAGTGCTTAGAACTATTTAGTACTTCACTGTTTGCAATCGACAAGTCACTCCATTGTTAACAGATGCCTTGATGCCTTTCCTTTAGGGTACCAGACATCTCGTACTTCCCATCACTGTTATACAACTTTTCAACTGGGATAACAGAGGCCTGTTCGTTTCTAAACTGCTTAAAATTAGACAGCTGAAAACTGCAACTTACGGCCAACCCTTCAGGTGGCTTGGTCCCATTGCTTTTGAACTTCAGCTGCAGTTCACTGGAGCCAAGGAACATTGTCTTCACTCAGCATCTTACGGCAAAGAGCTAAGCATCGCATGGTATGCAGCTCAGAGACTTCAGATTGTTCATTTACCTAACTGTGAATTCCTACTTGTGAGTCAGAACTGTTCAGCTTGAAAGCCGCTGTAATTAAGCTGACATGCCATTCAGTGACCTTGGCATAATCCTAATGAGATCTAAGTCACAGACAACAATTACTGGAAAAATAGAGGTACGGTTCAAACAAAGGAGAAAGTACTAACATTTTCCGTGAGCAAGATCAATGTACTTTACAGCAGAGAATCTATTATAATAAACTGTTTTATCAGCTAAGTCTCTTTATCCACCACAGAAAGTGGCTTGTACCTGGATAGTACATCTGGCAACAGAATCAGGCAAACAAATTACTCTAGAAGATTAATTGATTGCAAAGTAAGGCCTTTACAGCATTTCTTTCACCAGAAAAAAACACAATGCAGGCATGCCCTTTAAAAAACGTCAGCAATTAATACTACTCCAGTCAGCTGAGTTCTGTAGTTCCCATTGTACATTGGCAGGTGGGGAAAAGCCACTTACTGCTGCTGTCATTCCCATTGATGGTCCCCTGCCCAAAGTGAGAAGTCAGTTTGGTTCTCTATTTGAGAGATTATCAGCCCTTGAAACACAGGTATTTTCTTCTACTTAAAACTAACTGAAAAACGCATTTTAAAAGAAGGTTATCATTTGATGGGTTTGTACAGCAACACTGAAAAAGCTTCCATGTTTAAGAATGCTTTTATATCATTGATGGCAGGTTTTATATTAAAAAAAGGAAAATACATCTTTAATATCTTAATAAAACAAAGAGTTGTTAAGCAGATACTCTGAGATTAGTATAAAAATAATGACATTGTTAAGCAATAACGGCCATTTTTATTAGAAAAAGTCAAATGACAGGACACAATATGCTGTTCTGTTATTTTGGCCTTATTTAAAATGTACAAATCCAGTTGCCAACTGGAGTTTCAATGCAAGTTTAGCAAGATGAGAGTCTTGTTTACAGCTCTAGCACAGTCAGCTTTAGTTATTCTTAGAGGGTATGGTGATACTTGGGACTTGATTTCTGTTCAAATATTTCTGAATCATCCAAGTTTCTCAAAAGAAATCCATTATTTCTGTGAAAGAATTAGTGTCTTGCAACTTAGCTATTTGTGGTGGCCTAAACCGGTGTTACTTTTCAATACACCTCTAGCAACCTAATTAATGTTCTGCCATCCGTATGCCAGATGGTATAATTCCTCAAAAATATGAGAGAAAAACTTGTGATCTTCCCCAACATGTGGGTTTTCTGAAACATCGCCACTTAAACCAAAGGGCATCCACACTAAGGATAACATTTTTATTACCACAAACCATGAAGACCATATACTTGTCGAGTAGCCAAGATTGAGATATTTTGTTTGCTGTTCTAACAGGCAGTAAATGGAGCCAGCGTGTTTGACATAAGAGATATTTTATGAAGAGATATTTATAACAAACAAAAACTGAGCTTTCTGAAATTGCAGTTCTCAAAAATTACAATGTCTGTTTACATACACCTTATGAAGCAAAACTAAGCAAAACAGGTTTTAAACAGCTTCTTTACATAAGAATGCGATTCATACCTAGCTCCAGATTCTAACACATGCACTTGTGTGGAAAGCCAACACGGCCAAACTTCACATTTCCTGGGATACATCCTCTGTGAGATAGGTGTATGGGCCATGTACTATACACCTGCATGCTTGTCAGGATGCATTTCATTAACTTTTCTTGAATAATGAAACAATGGCATGATAAAATCCACCTGATCTCCTGAATACCATCAATAAGTTGTTCCAAGTGCTAATGACATTCTCCCAGGAGTCCACGTTCAAGGACGGTCAGGCATTCACTGTGAAGTGCTCAATGCCCTACAGAAAATTCAGCAGAAACACGCTAGGTATCTTTGTTGTAAGGACAGCCATCGAGCTCTTTGCTGCTTCCCTACCCTTCCATCACATTTCTCACCTCAGCCACAAAGCTCTTACAGTTGATTTATAGCAAGGTTCAGTTTTTGCACCATGGGAACCAATGCATAAATTTAATAGATTCAAGTGCATTTTACAAGGTCATGATTAACTAGGAAAAAATACTTCCAATTTTTAACAGTTTTTTTTTCCTAGCAATTACAATATGCTCCAGAATTTTCCCGTAAAAATATCAGGCTAATCTACAAAAATTGCCAAACATTTTAAAAATCAGGCTTATTGAAAACCACCCAGGATGTTTTACGATTCTGATAGTTCCTTCTCATATGCAGTCAACAGGTACGCTTGCAAGCCATCAAGATACTAACACTTTGCAAGTTACTACCTATTAGTTGAGTTGTAGTATACCATATGTATATAACCAGTCTTTTCCAAATGCAAAATAAAATGCATGTCTGACCTCAGGAGCTGTAGCATACTAAGTGTTCAGAAATTATGATTTACTATGGCTTTGCAGGTGGCCAGTAACATGCAAAGCTCTGGTAATACAATCATTTGAAATTGAATGCCTATATCCGTAGATTAGCTCATCTTCTGACGCTACAAAATCTTGTATATAATTATATCAGCAAATGAAAAAACTACAGTATTTTTTCCTAATTTGAGAAGTTGTTCATCAGCTCTTCATATCAACAACTGAACAAAGCTTAGATGACCAAATGTTGCTAGCCACTCTGTTGTGACCAAAGCCAGAAGACAGAACCTCAGAACAGAGCATTTTATCTTATCCTGCAGGCCAATATAGATGAAAATACTCAAAGAAAATAAATAAAACAAACAAATAAATAAATATAACACGCTGTACCTGCTCCTTACCAGGGACAGATGTCTTTCATTTACTGTTTTAGCTTTCCCAAAACACATGTGTCTTTTCTACACAGGTCAAATACTTCATAACTTCCTGTGCAACTTTAAGTAACACATTTAAATTATTTTCTTCACCTGCATTTGTTTTTGAAGTGGTGACTGTTGGGGGAGGAGGGCGTTACGGCAATGACACAATGTTTTATCAGATCATGACCCTGAAAAAATTAAATTACTGTGAATTTATAGAATGGACAATTATTTTTCTGGGACTCAAGTCAAAATATTTTTCTTTGTAAAGATTTTAATCAACTTAAAAAGAAAAGCCTATCTGTTAATAAATTAGGTCCACGCTTCATTAAGAGAAATTGCATTTTGTCTAAACTATTAACTTCAGAAGGAAAAACATGCAGTTTCTGGAAAGTCTACTGATCAAGCAAGCCAAAATACTGAATGAGTTAATGCAAAGAACCCCAACTACCATTCAAAAATGGTAAGAGTTCAAGCCATTTAATTCAGCTTACTCCTACCATAAAAAGGGATTTAAAAAGTAGTTGTTTTTTTTTAAAAATGCCTTTCAATAAAAATGGAAACTCATGGAATACATAGCACCACTGGTTATATATACCAAACCCATAGCAATGACTGAGATTCTGAAACACCAACAGAACATTTCTTGTATCTTCCCTGGTGTCACTCTAGGGGTAAAACAGAATAACCGAACCGAATCGGAACTTCATAAAGATGACCTTGTTGTTTGTATGGTTCGTGTCACTAGTCCACTGAAGGAGGCTCTCAGGATCACTAAGATTGTATCTATATGGTCTTGCAGACAAAAATGAGCTGACTCTGCCTAAACTCTGAGCTTGCTGGATACACGCCACAATAGATCCAAATACCACATATCCATGATTAGTGTTGTGCACTGCTCCCACTGCACAGGATTTCGCAAGGACTGTGAAGAGAAATCTTCACAAATAATACAAAATTTACCTAATCCTATCTATAAAGGTTGAAAATTGGGAAAAAAAAAGCAAATTGCAGGTACGCATAAAACAAGAATACCGAAAACTGGTGTATTGTGCTCATCACATATCATATAAAGCCTGCCAGCCTAATTTTCTTCTCTTCCTTGTGACAGCATGTCAAAGTCATACTAGACACCCATGTCCTTCCTCCCCATCCTCCAGAGAAACAAGCAGCAGCAGCAAGAAACACCCCATGCAGGCAGCAGGTTGTCTAAGAAGACAGACTACAGCATCCGTTTCCAGTCTCTGCCACTAGCATAGTCTGTTACAGAAATGTTCTACATCCGAACATCCCCGGACACACTCTCTGTATCCACATCTGAGACATGATTCCCCCATTACATCTAAAAGGGAACATGCAGCTGCCTCACCCTGCTGCAACCTTGACCTGTGTGCTCTGAGCCATTGAAGGCCTCTTGCTTCTCAGTTACATTACATACTATTGAAGGAAAAAGCAGTATCTCAAGATAAGGCCTGAGAGACAGATAACCTACTAGCTTTTCTCATTTTTCTGGGAATATAAAGAGAGCACAGTTCTGTCTCACTCTCCTTCCTTTATAAGACTGCATTTTTACTGCAACAACTTCTCATAGTTATTCATCCTTACCAAAGCAGTTCATTTCCATCTTTTGTTCCTCTTCAAAAACTCCTAACATCTTTGAGCTAAAATTGTATCAGAACTTCACAGTCATGGAAATCTCCAGGGCTGGATGAACACAGTCCTCCTTCCTATAAGCAATCCAGAATTCTCCTTATTCAGCTCGCTTTAGTCTTCTCTGTCTCCCTCAGGTTCAGAGAGTGGCCAGGTATACCACCTCCTTGCTGACCAGATACCATTTTTGCTTGATGGTGACAGAAGATCTGTCACACCAGCAAAACACAGCATAAACTACAAGGATACTAACGAGCGGTGTTCCCCAGGGCTCAGTT
>NW_009231311.1:25093-31433 GCF_000690835.1 Fulmarus glacialis | reverse complement strand
TTTTTAAATATATGCATATATATATATTAAAGTTACTTCAAAACCAAGCTTTGCATGGAAGCATGAAAGACATTCCAGGCGACATTATAGTGCCGTTGAGCTGGCCACCAAGGTGTCTTCTGAAATGAGTATTTCTTAGGTAGTTGTGGGAATCTTTTCTAAAAAAAATCCCGGGATTTCAGAATTAACTCTTGGACAGATGGATATGGAAGAAAAAAGGAGGAAACAATTTGCAAAAGAAAGTGACTATAACTTGATTCATTGACCTGCTTTGCTGTTTTCTTCCAGCAGCTGCTTTATTGCTTGCTGTAAGATAAATGGCCTCAATGTTACAGGGTAGCAGGAGCCGCTCTGTAGTTACAGTTAGTTTTTAGGCCAGTTTTCTATCTTACAACTTCTCCAAAAATAAAATTATTCCCAGTAAAAGTCCCAGCTGGCACATCCCATCCCAAAGAGTGATCTTGAAAGACACCAGGGAGCAATCCACCTATGGCATTTTAAAGAGAGGGAGTCAGTTTTGAAATGTCCCTTTTCCAGGTTTTAAACCCTCATGTTCTTGGTATATTATGTCTTGCTCGTGGTTTGATCTACAGGATGCCATTTTTTGTTGACTTGGCTGAGACATATCTTTTACAATGGTCAGAAAAAATGGAGATGATTACAAAGACCTGGTGTGTTAACACCTTTCTAGCTTAAATATACTAAAACAGGCAGGGCAAGAATTATCAAAGTGCTGATTAGAGCACTGATAGTGAAGGTAAAAGGTAGCTGGAGGAGAGCCAACTTGGAGAAAGCTCTGATGAGAAGTACCTATATATCTCCAACAAAAGCCCATTTGAAGTATGTCGAATAAGACTGGCAACTCCACATCCCAAAATGGCAAATACCAGCCTTTTACCTCTAAATGCCCTGCTAATTTTTTTCAGATAGCCAATAAGACAGGCTGGCCTAACTGGATGCTGGCAAGCTGTCCCTCTTCTCCCTTCCTTTCTGTTTTTTATTTTTTAATTCTATCTTATCTCTGTCTTATTAGCTTGAAAGTTGACTGGTTTCATCATTTCAATGTCCTCGTTCCCTGAATGGCATAATCACTTAGATTTCTGAACACTTGTTTTTCTGGAGGATGGCTTGGTTTTATTATTCAATACCAGCTTGCCAAGTTTGCTTAGGTGGGGTTTGGGTTTTTTTTTAAGGGCATACTTCTAGTCCATCTGTTTAATTAAATTCCGCAGAAGTTTCTGACACGTTCATGCCAGGTGTGCCCATTGATTTTCTGCTCCTAAAACCTTCTGCAGCTGGGAGGATGGCAGCCTCATAGCAGCAGCCTGACTCCGTCTTTTGTGCAAGTATGTGAGGAGTGGAGTGAAATGGAGGGGTCACGATCGATGAAAGGTTCATAGCAAAGTAGAGATAACCTAAATTTTTGGGGATAATCAAACCAGCAAAGAATACCCAGAAATGTATGGGCAAATGTCAATGTGAAAAAGGCTGATTTATTCTGGACTGAGTTGGAAAACCCCACATGTTGCTGGCTAGCCAAATGTTCTTGATTTCTGCCAGGCTTTGGGCTACACGCAGGGCTGAAGTACAAAGTGTCTCGATTGTTTCAGAGACAATAAATGAGACCCAGACTCCCTAATAGGATAAAAGTAATGCAAAATGCCTCAAATTGAAATTAATTGGATTTCCTTGCTTCAAGAAGAGAAGAGCAGCCACACTGGATCAGATCAGGGGTCACCATAGCCCAGCACGTTGCCTTGGACAGGAGTCAGTGGCAGGTGCCTAGGGAGAGTGCAGGAACAGGGCTTGCATACAGTGATATTTTCTTGGAATACTTCCCCAGCTTCCAGTGATTTCTGACTCCAGGTTTCTGTGAGAAAGAGGAGGTGCATTTGTATTTAATAGTACTCAGTGGAAAATCCATTGAAGAGAAATCACTTCTTAAGCCCCTTTTCCCCCACTCAAGGCATGCCATTACCCAAAGAGTTGGACGTGAGCTTTGTTGCATACTTTTGTTGTCGTGGTGGTGGGAACATTTGCAGTTCTTGGCAAGGGCCTTTTACTGAATCAGTGGTTCAGCCTTCAGTAATCAGCACAATGGCGAAACTACACTGCGGCAGCTCAGGGACGAACTTGCAAATCCTACCAGCATCTCCCTTCCTTGTCCATTTCCTTCCTTTTTATTAGGTGGGAGGAATAATGTGAAGCCTTCTTCTGACATTTAAATACATTATCTGATCAGTTATTTCTGAAAAACACCCAAAATAAAAAGGATGATGAGAAGACACTTGGTTCTTCCTATTAATCAGCTGTAACAACTTTTTATCTCCTAGCCTTTTCTAAGTTTCCATGTTAATATTAAATCCCCTACTCTTAGCATTTAGATTAATTATCTGTTTCACAGTTAACATTTATATTACTGCATTTTGCTTATGTTTTGCACTTTTGGGGGAGTGGAGTGTCTGATCTCTCCTTGTGAAACAGAAGTTTACTTACACGCAAAGGGTCCAAATCAGTTATTTTGGATTGCCCCTGGGCCATGGTTCCATGAGTTCAGAAATGAAATTTTGAGCGCCTGGCACTGTGTCAAAAACATGACAGCCACAGGACATTAATCCATTTATCAATCTAAAGAGACTCTACTGATTCAGACATGCTAATGTTTGATAACATTTTCCCAGCAGATCTGAAAGGCTTATTGTCTATAGGCCTTTGACTGGACCTTCCATAGTCTTTCCTTGCCACCTACACGCCAAGGGCACGGTCTCTGGCTATTGCTGTGCTGCTCTCTAAGCAGGTTTGGACCCAGGGACTTCCTCTTCTATTTGCACACTCACCAGGCATGAACTGTGCTCAGACTTCTCCTTGCCTGCTACCAATGTGCCTCAGTTTCCAGTCCTGTTAGTGCCTGGACCACTCGTGCACAGTATTAGCAGCGTGGCCTCGCTGCTCTGTCTACGGCTGCAGAGGCAGAATCCACCTTCCACACATCCTAACTGATTCCTAACTGGATGCAAGTACAGGTACTGGCATGCACATGTCAAGAGACGTGTCCATGCACTTGGCTGTCACTGGAAACCTGTGATATAGTACAGTCTGTCATATAATCCCATATGATTATTTCAGCACCTTGTATAGGCCCTTTTGGATTAACTTGCTCAGATGGCCCTACAAAAACCAAGAACAATAATGTGTGTTACTAAGTGTTTTGCTCCTCTTGAGTCAAAGGAGTTGGACTGCATTACAAGTTGGGACATAAGCACAGCCCTTGAATAATACGATGCTGCTTTGTGGGAGCATCTCTTACCCCGTTTGTTTGGAGGCAGTTGATCTCTTCTGAAGAGGAAGGGGAAGCAAGAGCATGAGAGACCACCAGCAGTATACTGTTTCCATTTACCTCACTCCTCTCTGTAACATGCAAAACTTGCTGGCTTTGCATGCTTTGCCCAGGCAAGAGTTGTGGAAACCCAGGTGTTGTGCAGCCTGGCAGGCCAGCAGAACAAACTAGCAATTGCCATCCGTGGTGATCCACAAGTTCCTGGCACAGAACAGAGAAGGACAGAGAGACGGAAAGGGTGAGCATCTGCCTCTTCTCAAGGGTCCCAACCCTGGAGACACACACCCACTACTAGCAAGGCCTGCCACACTGTCCATTTGTGCTCGTCCCCGGCAGACAGTGTGAACAGAGACTCTTCTGGGTAGCATAAATCAGCTCCAAAGTTATCTTGCTGGATGTCCAGTTTCCACACCAAAGCAGAGTGGCAGTGTGTGGTGGATAACTCCTTCCTTAACACTTAGGCTGATCCTATTCATCAACAGGCAAGGGATCAGGAAGTTTAACTTAAACAACAGGATCTATATGAATCAGCTCTGTCAGGTGTAAGGATGCAGCTAGGTCTGGATTAATCCTGCTACTTAATGTGATTTGGAAATATCTTGCTGGCCATAGTGCTGAGCTTCCCCTGCACATCTTTTACAGGACCCCATTGGAAACACATGTGAGCTGTCCTTAAAATTGGAAGGCTGGTCCCTTGGGGTGCCACCTCCAAACATCCTCTCAATGCAATTGGGACAACACTCCTCAGTTACACAAAGGCAACCGAAAAAAGAGAGCAAATGCAACACCAGGGCTGCCAGGTCATGATCGTGGCGCAAGCTGGCACAGACTCCCTAAAGTACACAATTACTAACCTGATAGAAATGCAGTTGAGGGCTTGTTTCTGATGTGGATTAAACTTGTACTGCCAGATGATCTGGTAGATACAGAGCTGGTATTAATGAATGTTGAATCACAGACTCAGTGAACAATACCTGGGTCAAACTCTGCACTCCAAACCCACATATTACTGCTGCTGTTGAATCCACCCCCTTATCCTACTCATGAACTGATGTGATGTGATAGAAAACATTTTTTTATTGATACTGTCTCAGGCAAGAAAGGGGATGCAGGTGAGGAATAAACAGTTAGAGTGGCAATTACAGCTAATATTAGTCTGACTGACCTGCCTTGACACTAAATGCCTTGGAGAATTCACTCTGCCATTGAAAAGTGTGCTTTTCTGTGTAAGTCTGATGAAAAGGGGGCAAGTTTCATGCATATGCCATTAGAAATATGTAAGGATATCTCAGAAAGTCCAGGCTGATCCTGGTAGCAGCAGAACCACTGTGTAGGTAGAACGTGACCACTGCCTTCAGGGAGCAGCAAAGACAGAGGAAAACATATTCTGCATTAGAAGGAGGTGGGCTGCTATTTAAACTAACAGGAAAAGGTAGCTAATACTACTTTAGTTTAATTTCTATTTTAGGCGACAGAACAAATAGTTCATAGCAGCTAAATGTGAGGCAGGACATATTCTGATCAGCTAAACCAGTGAAAGGATGGGAAGAAATAGTGGAGGGCAAAGTCCCCCCGGGACCTTCCAGCATTTCATAAGACATGCACTTCTCTCTGCCAGGTAATAAAAATCAGAGCTCACCCCCAAATTCAGAAAAAAATGTTTTCTATTGCAAAGCCTTAAGAGTGACCCCATCATGTGCTTGTGCATATCTGCAAGTCAGCACGCGGTCCTGTCAGCTTCTGTGATTCTGGGGAAGCAATTGGCCTTACTACCACCAAGACTATTGCTAAAGTAAAGAGCGTGGTTCTTCTCAAGCTCTCCTCTTGGTGAGGTGTGTGGTGTAAGTCAGCAATGTGAGTGAAGAACTGCGCAGGAATTTAAACAGCTCTCAGACTCTGCGCTCCCCTTTTGCAGCCCAGCAAGCTTCCCCCCAGGCTAGTGGGGTATTCGGCAAGTGGTGACGTTCATATGTCAGCTTGTTTATCATAACATTTAAATTCAGCTGGTTCAGCTGGTGCATATGTTTGCTGTTAGGCTCAACTGGTACCAAATACTCAGTATAACTGATGCGCTGGGTGTTAGGACACAGGAAGCAAGAAACTTGTTGAGGGTGTTTAGATGTGCATAAAGGCAAGCAGGGCAAACCACTAAAAATGAAAATTACTTACAGGACTGAATTCAAAGTGCTTTTTCTTTGTTAGTTAACCGTTTCACCAACTCATGGTGAAAAATGCATTAGGGTCCAAAATATATATTATCATCAAAAAATAAAGAGTTAAAGCTCATGCTGAAACAGAACACCATACTACTGCCATAGCCATACCCCTGGAGAGGATATAATGCAGATAGAATGGATCTGGCAGACCTCCCAGGTGGGACACATATTCCTTGTCTACACTAGCAACTTTGATACGGGTATCTTGGCAAGCCCTCCTGCTTCTTACAACTCTTCAGTATTTTTACAGATGAAAAAGAGGTTGCCAGCAGGGAATGTTGCAGCATGTACATGATTATAAGTTATAATAATCCAGCAGACCTATACTGAGATTAAAACGTCTCATGGAATTATTTTTGTCCTTGAAAGGTGGACGTTGACTTTTTTGCACAGTCTAACCTAGGGACATGTAGCAAAAAAGCTCTCTTGCAAGTCCTGAAATGAAATGAACCATATCAACAAAAGTCGTTTCCCCTTAGCAAAGCGCCACAGGGCATCAGCTAACAGAGCTGCAGCAGTTTGCTCTGCAGACTTTCCACATTGCTGGCAAAACTCAAAGATGGACCAGGTCCCAGATGTTTCTGAAGGTTTTCCGCAAGTGAAACTATGGCTTTCCAGTCTTTTGGCTAGCTGTGCTATGAGGATGTTTTTGGCAGAGCGTATGGTCTAATCAAAGACGATGATCTTGGTGGCCTATGTATTTTATCTAAGCTCATAATAATCCCTTCGTCACCTTGCCAGCGATTTGGGAGACAACAGATAGTGGCAGCGTGTGCTGCTCAAATAC
>NW_009231311.1:0-25062 GCF_000690835.1 Fulmarus glacialis | reverse complement strand
AATTGCCCCTGGTGCCCGGGGTGCAGCCGCCGTGGCAATGAGGGTACCACGCAGCAGCACAGCCTTTTCTGCATTGCCTAACACGACCCCCACCCTGTACGAGACCTATTTGCGGCATGGCAGGGCTGCACCCTCATGATGACTCCTGGTAAGCCCTGCCCTGGATGCTCGCGGTGGCAGAGCAAGGGGAAACGTGGAGCTGCTGGCCCTGAGCAGCTGGCCCCGGGCCAGGGCGAGCGGCCGGGAGATCCTGGCGCTGATCCCCCGGCTGCCGCTGACGTGACCTCCCTCTGTCTCCCTCTTGTTTCCTCTGAGGCAGGATATGGTTTGACCTTCCAAAAGCCACAGAAGGGTGCTGGGGATTGTAGCTGAAAACTGGCTTTGAAATGGTGATGTCCAGCTCCGGTTATCCTCAGCGCTAGAGGGATGGTGGCAGGGATGCACCGGAGCTGCAGAGGGGGAGCCCACCCTCCGGACCACACGACACACCCTAAAGCTGCCCACTGACCTCGGCAGGTGGGATTTCACCTGCAGTCCGAAGCAGCACGCTGCGAGGAGGGACCTGCCACTGCGTCCCCTTGCCAAGAGGAGTTTACTGAGCATCACTGCTCCCAGGTCTCTCAGGCTCTCTTTCAGCAAGGTATTCGTCTTACGGTTAATACAAGCAGCTGCTGATTGTTACACTGGGATTATGCATGTGTTTATGTTTCTTGCTGAATGAGAGTCTTAATGCATTATGGGGAAAACATTAAGGAAATTGGCTTGAAGGCTTGGAAAAATCATTACTGTATCTGACCAGACTGAAAATACAAAGGAAGTGTTTACCTCTTAGGTTTTTTTTCAGGTAGTTAACAGATCCTACTACATGATAACTTACACCTGAGCTATCAAATCTAACACTGACCATTTCTCCCATTAATTAAACACTGTGACAGCAGATGGAGTTTAGAATAGACACGTTTATTAGATTTGGGACGAAACAGTATTTTTAGAGGAAGTATCTGGTATACTGGTTTGGGGGTGGTGATGAAATAGCGCTTAATAGTCTTGTTATCTAACCTACTCATCACACAACAATCCAGCAGCAATTATCTAGTATCTTATGGGAAGCCGTATGAGCTGCCAAACTCGCCGAGCGAGTCTCTCGGCACCCAAATGGATGACAACAGGCTGAGAGTTACAAGGCGTGCTGGGTGCTGGGACCTTGTCTCTCCTGTCCCGGCCAGGAGAGCAGCAGCCTCCCCAGAGGGCAGCCAGGACGGGCTGTCCTCGTGGGGGATCCTGCCCACGCTGATGAAAAGCCATTTATCTTTCAGAGGCTGGAGACAGACTAAAAAACCCAGTCCCTCGCAGCCTCAGAAGTGAGTGTGGCCTTTTTTGAGCCTGTTCTCCTTTATCTTCTATATTAGCTTCTGCTCCTCAGTTCCAGTTTTATCCATTCATCCTACATTTACCATTTTCTCACTATCTTCAGACCCATTGTGGGGGGGGGCATTGTGGGAGGAATGAACAGCGGGGAGTTCATTCTCTCTGGCTGAGTCTCATGCTCAGGCTGAGATGCCACGGGCATGAGCAACCAGAAAAAAATCCTAAAATCTAGATAGCTGCTCAGTTGCAAGACATAATGCTCCCATTTACAAAAGGCAGGAGACACACCTAGAAGACCTAATTTGGAAATAACAATAATAAAACAACATGTGCCCTATACACCCTGTGTGAAGGGCAAAGGCAGATTTAGGGGAAAAGTGGTTCTGAAATCCAGCTATTACTGTTGTTTTCCCAAAACAGAGTCAACAGTGAAAGATCAACAAGACCATGGCAATTCTCGGGCTGCTCAAAGAGCTTGAGAGCGGTGACACATTGAGACTTTAGACTAGCAGAAATTTTGATGTTAACCCTGATGTTTGGACTTTCCGGTGTTCAGCGTTGTTCAGATCCACATTCTTCAGTCAGTGATGCAAATAGCAGCTATTTTCAAAGATGAGATCAAGGGATGGCTCGTATTTTGAACACAACTTCACTAGGGGGGACACTGGATCCCCCTACAGTAAGAGGTTTTCATTGTCAAGTACCGGAATTTGTCATCTCCTGCCTGTACAAACTCCGTGTCTGTTGTAAATCTAATTGATAGCTTTCCCCACATTAGCCCTTATATTTAAAATGGCAACATGCACTTCCTTATAAGCATCTTGGTTTTGCTCACCCATTACTCTCTGGGGTAAAATATGTCCTCCTCCTAAAAGCTGAGCGTGGAAATTTGCAGCCAGTGGGCAGGTCTGGGGAATAACTTTACAAGAACTTCATTCAGCTGCTTTCTGAGATGCTAGAACAAGGAACTCACAAAGCACATTTTTCTTTTATCAGGGAACTTGGGTTTTCTTATAAGGTTAGTCGGTGAGTTGTTGGATTTGGAAGCCCCACTCATGCCAATGATTCTGTGGGGCAAGACGTGGGCTGTGGTCCTCACGGAGCCTTAGGGGTCCAGCTGTGCTGGGGCAGTGACTAACCCAGCGCCTAATTTAGTCCAGTCATTACTGAGCAGCAGGCACAATGCATCCCAGGTTTTTTGCTTGTGAATGCAGCAACTGTCCAAGGACTTTTGGGGGCAAAGCCTCCCTGAAAAGCACACTGGTGGTGTCAGAAACAGGCCTCCCTGGAAAGAAGAATGAGGTTGGAAGACATTATTTTAAATCCTGGAGTTATGAGGGATTACCAGACAAGTTTCTCACTGATGGAATGAGACCCGTAACTACATTCCAATCTGGGTAGCTTCCTGCTGCCTCACGCCATTGTGCAAATATGTGATTACATGCCACCACCAAGGCTGTGCAGTTGCGTACCTCTGAAACTGCCAAAGAGCTCAATGTATCATAATACACTTAGCACCATTTGTTTTGCTTTTGCCTTTGCTTTTTAACTAAAAGGGTGGAGGAAATTAAGTAAGCGCTTCGTTTATTAGCAGTTACCATCTCCAGTTTGCAGATCTCGGGAAATGAGGGTGCTTGGTGATAACTGGCAACATGAGCTGTGGATTTGCCCAGAGTCCCCTGCCGTGCCCCTGTGTGGGCTGTGGGGTGCGTGAGCCGGCAGAGGTTGTGGGATTGCACTTGCCCCCAGCTAAACTGGGGTCCATTAAACAGGATGTGTAGCGTGTCAGTCATGCTTGTAATTTAGTCAGGCTATTCACTAATGGCCCCTATATTTCCAGGTAGGGAGTCCTGGATGGAAAAGAGGGCACAAAATACATGTGCAGAGTCTGTTAGGTACCTCAGACCTCTAGCGCTTATCTCGCACTAATATATAATATCTCTGCAGAGTTTGGGACAAACTGAGCCTATAGCACGTCTGCTGTACAGCTAATTGCGGTAAAGCAGAGGTGTCTGCAACACGTGGGACTTGTTGAGGAAGTGGAGGTCAGTTGGGCAGCATGGCCGCAGAAGGTCTGCCTTGTGCATAGCTGCTGTAAGAGTGTTTGTGTGCGTGTATATACAATGACTTTGGAGTCAATATGAAGCTCTCTGATGAGACAAAATTTGTTTGACATCTGCAAAATCTGGGAAAAAGTCCAAATTCCTTTTTTTTTCCTCATTTGAACAAAATTTGTATGCTGAAAAAGAGGGCATGCTCACATAAACCCAGACTTATTGGGCCCTAAATTCAAAGTGTTTAACTCTCCTGAAAGTGCTTGTATGGGGGGGAAGACATTTTAGTACTCGACCCAGCTGCTCCCATGGAGAATGGAGAATTGTATTTGCTGAAGCTAGTAAAACAATATTGTGCAGGCTACAGGTGCTTCTCTCACACACCTGTGCTGCTCTCTCCAAATTAAGTTGCTGGTGATGGATGTGTAATCGTGTTTGCAGATGTGTATCTGACGGGATCTTGGAAGTGTTTGCTCAGGAACAAAAGGAGCAGCACCCAGCCCACTCCCTTGGGCTGGCGTGGCTCTGCAGGGCGAACTTGAGAAAAACAGCGCTTCAGACTTGTCTCAGCCCTGACAGTGATGGAGATGATAGCTGTATTACCTGCTTCGCATTCAGCGACCTTGCAAGGTTTGCAGGACTGTGACAGTCTGGGGAGATTTTAAGAGGTGGCTTTCGACTTGTCAAGCGAGTGGGGTTGGTGTGGGAACGCGGGCCAGAGAGTGAGCACGCAGCCCTGCCGTACCCCAGGGGCAGAGATGGCCACAGCTCCCCTTCCGTCCTGCCCAAGGCCCAGCTCCGAGGTCCTGCTGCCGCCTTCCCGCACCCAGCGCACCCACTCGCCCCAATCCTCCTCCTCCTCCTCCTCCTCGCAGCCCAGCCGGCTGCTCCATGCCTTCTGCTCCCTGCCTCATTTCTCTTGGCAATTTCTCGCATGCAGGTCGGTGACTGCAGGCAGCCCGGGCAGGACTTCTTGAAGGGAGGGAGAGGAGTAGCCCAGGGCTACAGAAAAATAATCTGCTGTGTCTACAAAATTAATCTGTTGTGTCAAGGCCAATATTAAACTATGCCCCTGTTCTTCTTGTCGCTGTGTTTATCGAGCTAGGCTACGCAATCACACAACACATGGAGTGCCTCCACTGCACCAGGTCCTACCTTTAGACCCCCTTTCTGCTCCCTCCTTTTCCCTGTGAAATAAATCAGAAATATTCTTAACTTATGAGCTGTGACTAGTCAGTAATCCCATCAATATGTTTTTCAAGGATACAAATATATATAACAGATTCTGGGCATGTCTGCAAAATCCAATTGTTTTTAGTCAAGAAACCATCATTTTCGATTGCTGTGCTCCCTCCAAATTAGATACTCATTCTCATCTTATTATATTTTATTCTACTGCTGTGTACTGATTTACAGCAGGGGAAAACCTGCTCGGTGAAATATCCACTGTCACTGATGAATTCTACATGAGATACATGATTAAATGTTATTTAATTTTTTAATGATGTCCATAAGTGTATATGAGTGTCCTCCAGGGAATATAAATTTCCATGCAGCAGCACTGAGCAATAAGCTACTCAGAGACCTGATGTGCTAAACAATTCAGATAGGTCAGATGATCAAATGTGACTAGTCCAGCTTTAACATTTATGGTTCCTGAAGAACAGAAACAAGCTTACCATGCCTGCAAAAAGAAATCTTTCCTTATTTGATTTTGTACTACAAGCATCACCTGGCTTGATTGTAGCCTTGCCTCTCATCTGAGTACGTCCGTGCTGATCCCTCCTTTTGCAAAAGCATTATGCCTTTTACCTTGATATTGATCTGCTTGCCAAGGATTAGCATAAAATTGTACAACCCTCTTAAATCTTTATCATATCTTCATTGCAAAACCCATATAAACCTTTTTCTATTATGACAGAAGAGTCTATATCGCATCCCTTAATCTGTCAGCCTTCTGTAGGAAGGAAAGATGTAGATATGATTGCAGAGTTTGAAAGTCCTGTTCTAGGCCAGTTCAGCAGCCTGGAAAAGGAATCTAAAGAAGATATATCTATGCATCACACTCGCCTCAATCCCTCTTCCAGAGTGTTGTAATGCAAGATGCCTGCACATGCTGTTTCAAACACCCAGTCTGCAAGTGTATCATTAAGTGTATTCTGTATCATTAAGAATATACTGATAAAAATCTCTTCTTAAGATTGATTTTACACCCTTTTAGCTAATGTTTACTGTCAAAAGCAAATCTTCTTCTACACAGAATGGAGTTCATAATCTGTGATGATAAATATTGGTACCACATTGGCATAACCTAAAGATCAGTGCAACAACTTTCACGTGCTGCTGGAAGACTTTAGATAGATAATGATGCTAGAATGGATGGACTTTGATGGATTTTCTTCCAGTTAACTGGAAACTGAGTCTTACAGAGGACAGAAACTACTCAAGTTAATATCACGTAAATAATTACATCCCAGAATGCATTATACAGATGGCATCACCTTCCTTTTCTTTAATCTGTGAACAGTTTGCTCTTGCTGTTCACCAACGTCTTTCCTTTTTTAGAAAAAAGAAATTAAAAATTAAACTAAGTCTCCAGTGTCTTACACCACAGGACCACGAACCAGGCACAGCTTAGTTGCAATTACCCTTTTTTCTCACCAGGACATCCTAAGAATTTGGGACTGACACCCTGAGATGGCCCGGTGTCACAGTGATGCTGGTGCTCATCCAGTGACACTTTTATGAGAGGTGAGAAAGCTGTTTGCAGAGCAAGAAACTCTGGATATAAATAGCAAAGTCCCCCACACCCCTTGCTTCCAGTGGGCGATAATAGTAACTGACACGTCAGCCTTGCTCTGGGTGGGCTCTGCAGAAGCTGGCGGACAGGCAGAGAAAAGATAACCCTCAGAAAGATCCAGCGAGCAATGGAGTGTGTGCAGGGAGCTGTGCGAGGAGGGAGGGGAAAGGCAAAGCCCAGGGAGAGGTCAACCATGCAGCAATCTTTCATCGAGACCAGGCCTTTTCAGGCATTGCCTTTACATGTACCACCTTTTTAGCAGAGAAATCTTTCCATGGAGAACTTCCTCCATAGACCTCGACCTCTTTTCCTGACTCAACATTATACTGGCAGGCGAGCGTTTGGAGTTCAGAGTCCTACAGGGAAGGAGGAGAGGGGGTCTTTCCTTGCAGTTGGCTCTGGGTACTTTTGGGCATGTTCTGTTACTGCTCTCCTCCACCTCCAGCCTCTCTCTCTGCCTCCGGAGCCCTTGCCCACCCGTCTGCATCAGGCACGCCAGCTCTCCAGCGACTCCTCCCTCCCAGTGAGTTTGTGGGGTGTACCTTGAATGGGGGCTCCTCTACTTGGGTATTCCTTTCGCTGGACTAGAGCCTCCTGTTTAAGTCTCCCCATCTTAAACTTGCAGAAGTCTTTTCTGGAGGTCTCTCAATGCTCCTTTTTCACTGATGCTTTTGCACTTGGCCTGGCCTAACAACTGTAGAAATATCATTAAACAGAATGTCAGGACTGTGCAGTCGAAGCGCTGTAGAGAAACAGGAACAGCTTCCCTTACACATACTGGGATCCCTTTAGTGGTACTCCCTGGCCCCCCTTTTAGAAGAAGGTCAGATTTAGCCAGGCGGGTTACTTGCCAAATCATTTGTAGATCCTAAGCCAAAACCTCTGACACAAACAGTATCAGTATGTGACAACGTGATACTCAAGCATTCGGTCAGTTCCTATTCCAACTCAAGCTAGCTGAGGAACAATAAATGATACAAAATGCTGGCTTCCCAAAACATTTGGCTACTCTCTATCCCTGTATTTCTGGATCTAATCAGTATTCCAAACTAATATGTGTGCAGTCTGGCATTTATACATTTTTGTTGCTGATCCAAATCTCTTGCTCTGCATATCTGGAAGTCACTTTGCCCCTCTCCCTCGGCAGGGATGGTGACAGCCGTCCCGGGGCTGACTGCTGCACCCTGTCAGTGGGAGCTCTGGGCACCGGGGGGAGGGGACCAAAGCGCCGTGCGGGCGTGAGAGCTGAATTTTGCCTCAGGGTAAAAAACTGGGGGAAAATAAAGGCGAAATCAGAACACAGGCTACATCAAAATGAGACTGGCACATCAGCTCGGGGCGGCTGGGGGAAGGGACGGTGCTGCAGATTCCGGGCGGCTGCTTAGCGCTGCCAGCTTCGCTTGCCAGTGCTCCGGCTTTGGATTTTTATTTTCTTTTGAAATCTCACGAGGGGTGAGACGCTAAAGCGCAGCGAAGAACCGGGCTGCAAATCACCAGCCTGTCTGGCTGTAATGACTTGAGGGCATGATGCTGCAAGTGCTTCCCCATCTGCGTCCCCCTCTGGCAGGCGCTCCAGCTGTGCCGTGCAGTGCCGTGCGGTGCCGAGCTGAGCCGTGACCTACCCGGCTCAGGGAGGCCACAGCCCGCCTTGCAGACAGCCCTGGCAGGGAGGGGAAGGGGAATCAGTCCTAAACCCCACTCATTTGGAGCTTCACACTGAAATCCTGCAGGAAAAGGAAGGGGAGGGAAGATCGACATGTTCAGTAAATCCCATTAGCATCGTCGCAATCCCAGTTGGGAAATACCTTGTGTGCTCTCCAAGATCCCTGGCCAAAGTAAGGGATTTATTTCTAAAGGGAAAGCGGGTGATTCAGCACAGCTGAAGCCAGCCTGCTCCTTCTGCCCGGTGGCAGAACAGCCTGAGCACATCCCTGGGGACCGAGCGGGATCCACCCTCTGTGCGTTCAGGAGTCGTGTCTGACTCAGAGGCAAAGCAGAATAAACATGTGAACCTTTCTTAAAGCTGCCATTGTAGAAGCTTTCCAGTTAGTTAGGCATGGAAATACTGGGCATTTGCAGGTCTGTGTGAGATACACGTCCGTCACCCCACCGAGGTGAGCAGGCTGCTGCCGAGGCAGGGTGCAGGAGACTCCTCAACGTGGCTGCAGGACTGGGGCCTTTGCACTTTGAATAACTTTTTCGCTGTCTTTCTCATGCCATTTTGTCAGCAGTCAGTAAGCTGCATCAAGAGAAGGCCCCAGGGCTGTGACTGGCACCGCTCCAGAGAAGTTGCTCTTTCCTTCTCTGCAGGCTTGGGATCGTCCTGGGGCTCGGCCCTTTGCTCCTGGTGGATCATGGTGCCAGCTTGTCATGGCCAATGCCATCTGGGGGGGTGGCAGGAGGGGCTTGGCGTGCCCACGGCTATCGGGCATGGTCCTGCCTCCCTGGGCACAGGGAGATCCTTGGAAACCTGCTCTCAGTGTACCAGGGTACCTGGCAGGCAGCAGCAGCGGGTACAGGCACATCAGCAGGGGCTCAGTCTAGAAAAAAATGACTAAAGCAGCTGAAAGGAGGACAGGGAAGGGCCTCCATCTGCTTTATTTAAGGTTGCATTTAGTTTCCTGGCAAGGAAACCCACAGAGAATATTTTTTGGAGCCCCAGCTACACTGAAAGATTTGAAGCTGACATGGCTACCTCTTCTTTCTGTCTTGAAACACAGGAGAGAGAAGGGAGGTATCCATGAGGCAGATCCAGGCGCTGTGACTCATGCTTATCACCATCCCGGTAATGCATCTAATTTGGACAATAAAGTTAAACTTTGTGTTAACCTTCTCCACACTTCTTTGAAAGCAAAGCAAAGTTTATCCTGGCCAGGGGTACCTAATCCTCGGTCTTCCACGATTAACATCAAAGGGCCATCGTGCAGCTTAATTTGTTATTGGTTGCAAGGTATGTTTAGATCTCAGAGTGGTTGTAATGGTGCAAAATGTATAATTACTGATGAGTAATAGCTACATAATCTGCGGCTCTCCCCTCCTTCTTGATGTGTTCTCATCCTAGTCACAAGCACATGTTCAGACTACAAACAGTATCAGGCAGACACCTTATCCCCACTACATTTGGAAAATGTTTGCAACGGAATAGAAGTGTTGCTAACAGAACAAACACTGTAGTAATTAAGTATTCATCTCATTTTAGGACCCAGTGGTAAGAGCAGATGCATTAGTTGGTCTCCAGACACAAAGATAAGCAGCAGTCTGCTGCAGCACACACCATGCCCTGCTGCGAGATTAGAAACAGAAAGTGTAAAAGTGATTGCCAGAACGACACTGTGGGGAGGGCAAGCTGGGAAAGGCCGGCACAAACTCTGCTCCTTTGTGGGAGGCAACTGACCCGTGGGCTCGAGAGCCGACAGCGCGGAGCAAAGGGCCCTGCACGCAGCCATGGGCCGCAGTGTCTCTAACTCTTGCAACTAGGTCTTCCCTTGTGTGTTCCTTAGAAGCCGCGGATGCCCCTCTGGTCACATCACGTTGCACTCTAGCTGCATCCAGCAGCATTTAAGGACATGGTCCCACTAGTTGCAAGGTCTTTCCCCTCACCCTATCGAATAACCTTTTCCGACATCATGTGTAGCATTATTAAACTGTCTCTTCTCAAAATGTTTCCCCTCTGAACCAACATGGAAGGAGCAAGATGCAGCAGCTGGGGTAAGAAGGGGCAAGGATGTTTTTTTGTGGGCCAACAAGTGCCTCGAGAGCTAGTCACAACACCCTTTCATCATTTTTATTCAGCACTCAGCAAATGCAGAGCCATTTATTGTCCATTGAATAGTCTGTAGAGCTCTGCTTTTGCTGAGTTGTACGTGGAACTGAGCCAAAAGGAGAAGAAATAATTAACAGTCTGCCCTGTCCATATGTTTAAAATACACTACAAAATGAAAACAGTCCTGTGGAGAGTTCTCTGCGTTAAAGCTTTTCCGTCATGTGGAGTTGGAATATTTTCTCTGTTTCTTAGGGGAGGACTTAGGACAATATTTGAGAAACCAAAGTTAATATTAATTTTAAGAATCTTTCTTTCCAATTCTTTCAATTCATTATTCATACGTTGTATGCCTGTATAAAAAAAGAATTAAGTTATAGTATGTATTGAAACTATTTCAGATGTTCAGAATTCCTAAGAATACTAAGGAAGAACTGAAATGAGTTTAGACCATGATAGTACAATCTGGAAAACAGAATGATTCCTGTTTAAAGCCAGATTTTTACTGAAACTTTGTGGTCTAGACCCATTTATTTAAAACGGATCTGACATCACCAGACCCAAACCCACTTAAAGCAACTTACTGGATTTGAATTTCTTAGGAAAGAAATAACGTACAAAAGCTTGTTAACAATAGGGGGTCCTTGTATGACAAGGGAGGAATTCGTGTCAATCCCTACTGACGTGAAATGTGAATGCTGCCCATTCCTGTTTAAAAGACTAATTTCAGAAAATTTCCTTAGAAATCATGATATAGCTCCTCTGCTCCTACCAGCGCCCGCTGGCCTCATTATCAGACTCACTGTAATTGCTTTCTGGTGCATCACCAGTGCAAAGCAAACAAGATCTCAGCAGAACCAGCCAGCAAACGATCCTCACCTCACTGAGTAGTCATGACTGACTATACATCCCGTTCCCCACCGTTGTCACCAAAGGTTGTGACAATGGTCAAGCTGTGTCTTCTAGCTTACCCTTAGGGGGCAATTACCCTTGGCCTGTCCTTTGTCCATCCACCCTTTGCCAAAGCTTGGAAAATTTTCATGTAATAAAACCAAGATTAATGAGGCTGTTTGGCTGGTTTCGTTTTCACATGAAGGACTTGCACAGAAAGCCAAATTCTCCTCTTGCTGCTGCTGGTGTCCTCCCCGGGGTTTTTCTGGCACCCTGCATCAAGAATCTATGAAAGTTAAATCAGCGTAACTAGCCCGGTTTAGGACAGATCCCAAGGTCAGCCATCCAACCTGCAATGAGTGTTATCTTGTTGGCAATCTCAGCAGAAAAGCCAAGTGCTGAACAACCTACAGGCCAGCCAGCAGCTTGACCCTTAGACACGGCCCTCTGGACTTGCTTGACCCTTAGATATGGCCCTTTGGACTCACATTCGGGTCCGCTGGCAGAGCCAGGTGGAGATTTCACTGGCACAAGCCAGGCTGCACCTGTAGATTTTAATCTCTAATCATTAATCCAGCACCTTGCAGTGCAAATACTCCAAGTAGACGCATAGCCGTCCGGGTTCGCTGGACAAGGATCAAATATTCCTTGTGGAATCCCAAACATCCGCCGGCACTGCCATGGCTGGACCGGCACATTGGCTGTCCTCAAGGGGAAGCCAGCTATTAGCTCCCCAAACAGCTGGGGATGGTTGTTGTACAACATCAGCAACCTCCCCTCGTTCTCCATGTCTCAGGGGCCCATTTTTTCTGTGGTCCCTTGCTCCACAGCTCTGACTGGTACGGCAGGTTTGCACGGGGCTGTGCTTATGGGGCACGTGTTCGTAGTTAGAGCACAGCTAGAGCTGCCTGTGGTGGCAGTGGGGCGGGGGGTGGCAAAAGCTTCAGTGTCCTCTGCTCTCTGGGAAAAAAATGCAAATGAAGGGTGTCTAGGGCTAAGTATTTCACTGGGTAGGCAGCAGGGCTGTCAAAGCCTTCTCCTCTGAGAAGATAAAATACTCTGTTTTCTTCATGGGAACCAATGCTCTTGTCCGCCACACTCTCCCAGCTCATCCCGTGTGCCCTGGCTCACGGCTGCCAAGGCCTCTTCCCCAGCTGTAAATGCCAGGATATAGTGGCATAACACAGATTTCACCTTTCTTTTATTTCCCCACTAACTGAAAGGTCAAAACAAATTGAATTAAAGAACTATGTGGGGAATTCAGTAATTAAAAGCTTGTGAGCAGGTGTAAAAGCTAATCGCAAAAATAAAGAGTTACCCAGTAACTTCATTACATTAAGGTAAGAGCCATATATGCTGCATAATAGAAGCTTAGGGAGCTGAAACCACTGAGAAGCCATAAGTCATAGTTGAATCACAGGAGAAAACCCACATTGCTGTCACGGTCCAGGCTCAGGAGCAGGCGTGGAAGCTGAGCTCTGGGGACAGAAGACATCCTGACATCCTCCTTAAATTGCATGACGTGCATGCCCTTAGGTACCATCTACCATCTGCATATGCGCAGCTTCCATTTCCTAAGCTGGCCAGCTGAGGGGCGAGGGGCAAGTGAAGCAGTGGGGATGGGTAGGCTGGAAGTCTGTCCTGTTATAACCAGCCTGTACTCCAATAAGGTGACAAGCCCCACTGCGAGGTGTTTGCCCTGGGAATGAGACTGCTGGGCTGAACGCCAGTCTTCACACAAAAGGGGGAAGGGGGTGGTGGGGAAGTAACAAAACTGATTATCAAATCAGTAATGTCATCTACATCATTCTATCCTGATCTTGTCCAGAGAGGAAAAGCCGGCAGGCATCTCCTGACAGCAGAGTAGGAATGTTCTGCAGAACAGGTTGCACCTCTCTTGCCTTCCCATGCAGAACAAGGTTGAAAAGGAAAGAACGCTTTGGGGATCCTGAGTATTTTCCCAGCACCCCTATTGCTGTTGAGGGCGATATGCAACCATTCCTTCAAGTTTCAGGCCACCAAAGAAATAGGTCTGGATGGGGGTGCCATAGGTCACAGCAAGGCAGAAGTAACTGTGCCAACAACAACCCTTGGCAGACACAAAGCTGTCCTGCGAGGTGAGCATAGCTTGGATAAGAAGAGTAACTAGTCTACAAAGAGCTATCACGTAAGGTTTTATGGGTCTGGAAGTGTCTCACAGCCTAAATAACCAGTGCCTAGATTTTAAACCAAATCACAAAGTCCCTGGTAAGTGAGTAACTCTCTGCATCTTGCAGGTGGCTGCTGAGCACTAGTCACAGCAAGATTATCAATGATGGCGAAATCAGCCTAAAGGTAAGCAAGGGAAAAATATACATGCAAGATATTTAAATAACGCCAACCTTGTTATTTAAATAAGGAAACACACCATTCTAATCAGCTGAAAGAACAGTTAAGTCTTAGCTAAACCGTGGGCCTCGGAGCCAGAAGAGGCACCTCCATTATGTCCTGAGGTACATTCTTCAGGGAGAACCAGTTGTCAACAACTGTTTGCAATACAATTGACACGGGGAAAAAGAAACCTTGGCTATTGCTAAAACTAATTTTTTTTTTGTGCTAAATCAGTTTGACCCTGCTGGGGTCATCAAATTGAAATAGTTCTTTCCATTAAATAGTTAAATTTTTGTAGTCCTCAGATGCTGAATTTTCTGCTGATCCTTCAGGGCAGATAGTCTGAAGGAGAAAGGGTAGAGGGATCCCTTGTCCAGCCTTTTTTAATTTTAATTTATTGCAGTCAGTAGTGTCCTTTACCACTGCGTAGCTAGAGGGAAGGGAAGAGAGCTGAGCCTTCAGCTGGGGGATTTCAGTAACCTTGGTGTTTGAACACACAGCCAGTGCACAGCAAGAATCTGCCTGTTACATATTTTTTTCCCATAACACTAAATTAACTAATTTTCTTAAAACTGAAGTCTTCCTAATGCAAGGATCTTTTTTAGATACAAACTCGACATTATGAGATATAGCACATCACATCTTACACTAATGAGTTGTGAAAATATCAGCTATCAAAAGCGGAATCTTTTCTGTGTGCTTAAACAGCTGTATTTCCTGAGCCCAAATACTAGCTGTGTTATTAATAACTAGAGCGATACAGTCCTACTATTTCCAAACCCACATCAACTCAGATATCTTAGTAAGCTTTGGAATGAAATAACACTTTCAATATCTACTTTTCACAGTAAATCAATTTTAAATGGGAAGGAATAAATCTTCAAGTAATATGAAAGGGAAAAAAAAAAATGTTCACGAAACTAGAGAGAGAAATCTAAGTTTTCTGAAGCACTTCATGTTTGTGACAGTAAACTCCACCCTCAAAATTGTACAATTCACCCTATAACCTTCACGTTATCTGTCTGTAGACTGACCCGACATGCGAAAACTGTGGTAGTATCTACAGGCCTCATTAAAGTTACTGCCTTTTGGGTTGGAAAGGTCAGCAAGGTTACCATGGTGGTACAGTATTATTTCCCACCAGTCTGAAAATCTTCTTGAGTTTACAGATCCAGGAGTTTTGATCACTAACAAGTCTCTTATTTGAACCATTAAATCACAGCATGGCCCCCCACTTCAGCAAGATGCTTAAGCACTGAATCCGAGCTTTAATGCCAAATAAACAAGCGTATCATACTGTTATGCCATTTAGGCTGCTATACAAACTGAAATAAAATGCATCTAGCTTAATGTGTGCATTAAACATTCTGTGTAAGCACATGAAATTACAATCTTAGTGTTCTATAATGAAATCATAACCGCTGCCTGCAGTAAGCTCAGCATAAATCTTCCTGCTTTCCCAATGAGGCAGTGTCAGACTTCTCTGAAATCTGCACCATAAAAACAATACAATCATGATATGGGAGAAAAAGTGAACAAGAAAGGTCAGTCAGGACTGAGTCCTCGGCAGAAAAACATTTTCATGCTCCTAGAAATCAGGTTTTTGTCCGTGTTCCCATCTCAGGGTTCATCACAGTACCATCTCTTCCTTCCAGTATGCTCTTTTAGCTGTTGATTGGAAGATCTTGCAATACTCAGCACCATTACAAGTTATGACTTCATTCCCATCTATTGAAGTGTGCAGGTTTATGGCTTTTTGCCGGTCTCTTGAAGTTGTGATCCAAGCCTTCAATTTCTCATGCACGAAAGCCAGAAAAGTCTAGGTAGCATTCAGAATGCCAGAAACATCTGATCTTGGCTTTCTTCATAAACCAGATGCATTGCCAGCAGTGTTTACAATGCTGGACACTAAGAAACCCACAGTGGGCTTTGTACCGGTCCTTTTACAACATCTACTGAAATCTCTTGGTGACTTCTCTGTCTTGCAAAAAACATAAGAAAACTCTCTTTTCAGCTCATCACCAAGTCCACGGTTTTCATTAATGATTATTAAACCTAAGTAACCAATCTTTCTGCCCCTCACTGCCTCATGGGTCAGGCCCAGATGTGAGCATAGTGACGATGGTCTGCATTCACCCTCTGGGCATTGCTGCCTCTTGGCAGAAGTCAGCGCCGCTCTGGCAACAAGGTGCACACCGCCGTAGCCATTCAGAGCAGAGGTACAAGACCCGGCTTAGGATGGATGGGTGCTCGGGGTCGAGGCGGCAGCAGGCTGAGCCCCATCCCTGCTGGTTCCCTCTGGAAGAGGCTGAGGAGTGCCCAGCCCGGCACTGGCACCAGCGCCAGCCTTGTTGCCACCCCAGGAGGGGGTGGGAAGAGCCTCAGCCAGGACTGGACTCAAAGCTGTGCTTACCTGCGCATTTAGACATGCTCAGGGAAGCACGGGTAAGTGCTCTCGGTTCCCTTTGTCTTCCGCTTCAGCTTTATCAGCCACCTTAGTTTAACATGAAAGAGCTCAGAGGGACCATGGTGTTTCATGAAGCCTGCTTGCACCTCGTGCTTCAGTGGCCCTGAGTAAGCTTCTCTCTCAAATCCTTCTTTCCCAATGAGGCAGTGTCAGACTTCTCTGAAATCTGCTCCATAAAAGCAATAAAATCATGATACGGGAGAAAAAGCGAACAAGGAAGGTCAGTCAGGACTGAGTCCTCGGCAGACAAACATTTTCATGCTCCTAGAAATCAGGTTTTTGTCCGTCACAGGCAGCTGAGCCCTCTCAGCCAGCAAGGCCGTCAAGCAACGTTTCCAGCTGACCCCCGGGCGCAGCTTGTGTCAGTGGACTCTCGGCCTCTGGTGCCTCCCGGCGAGGCTGGCCGGGGAGCCACAGAGCTTGCTCTCTGTCCCTGCTGGGCACGCAGCCTCTCCCCAGGATTAACCAGCCCTTCTGTTCCCTCCTTTATTGCTGGTTTACAAACAAAGCCAGGGAAGCGGTGCTTTGGTTGGCAGGGACGATATGCTAAGGAAGCATGCCTTAAGGAATAGGCCGTTATTGCTTTTGCATTAAGATTGAGAAGCCGGGGAGAGGAGGCAGGCTGGGAAAGCAGACCTAGAGCCATTTGAAGTGGACAGACCGGATTTATTGCGTTAGGCACTGATGGCAGGGATGCCGCTCTTTCATTTGCAGGCTCTGTGTTTGCCTGATTAGCAGAGTCACATGTAAACACTTGGTAGGCAAGCTTGACATTAAGTTAAAAGCAGCAAGGGTTGATTGCAGGAAAGCTCGGAGCCTTGTTATTTTAATTTTGTCTGGAGTTCGGCTTTTGGGCCCAAACTTAGTGCTTTTGGAAAACCTGTTACTAATTCTGAGTCGGAAACATGCTACCCTTGTGATATTACAGAGCATATTTGGAGCATGTTATTCAGCCCACAGCTCCTCCTGCAATTTCTCAGGTTTTTGTAGTCGTGCATGCAATTCTTCCTTGTCTGTGGAATATCAATACTGCAATAGCCCTAAGGAGAAAACCTTAATTTAAAAACAAAACCATAGAGACGGTTGCACAGAGATCCTTAACTGTGTCTTTATGCCAATGGCCAGCTGAAGCAAGTGAAACGTGCTGTTGTATTGCTTAGCTGGATTCAGATAACACTATGCCAGGGAAATATTTCATTCAGTTAAAAAGAAGAAAAAGAGCAAGTTTGGGGCACTTGAAAACATTTGTCAGTTCAGGCAATCTAGTTGGAAAGAAAAGGAGAAAAATTGAACCATCATTTCAGCACTCAGACGTTCCCAATTTGTTTTAAAATGAATTGTAGCTAAGTTGAAATTTTGAAAGCAGAGAGAGAAAAATCTAAAAAAAAAAGAAGTAAAATAGCCTGGCTTAGCTTCATAATTTTCCTCTTTTTTTTTTCATTCAGTCACGGACCTGAGGGGGTGGGATTCAGCTACCCGGAGAACCAAAAGAAAACGACTGTTAGTTGTGACCTAAAGCCGCCGGGACCCAGCTGAAGGACATCCATGACTTGCTGCAGGCTTCAGGAGAGCCTGTTTTAGCTCTGGGAGAGGCGCTGTGTGCGTTTCACTCTGGATCCTCAGTGATACTCAGGCAACAGAGAAGCCCAACTTAAGAGCTTCTGCGGGGCTGAGTGCTTGGGAAAAATGTCCCAGGATCTGCAGCAGCCCTCGGTGGCCATAGGACACCAGAGTCAGTGGCAGCTCAAGCTACTTCCCTCTCAGGCCGTGTATCTCCAGCCTGGAGGCACTGGCTGCAGGGACCAAGTACAAACTGCTCTCTATACGCATTCAGGACCCCCTCCCTCCCCTCCTTCTTTAAATCCAAAGTGTGTGCTCACGAGGTGGGTCAGCACTGCCATGCTCTTTTCATCTGCTGTGACTCGACAGGAATTGCCTGCATGGGATATGTGCCAAGAGCAGCAACAAGCTCTTTCCATCAGTGCCAGGAAAACACAGCCCTATTTCAGATCATACTGGTTTATCTGTCCTAAATCTCTCTGACCACCACAACCAGAACGCACCATCTTATAAACTGCCCCCATCCTCACTACAACCCCCTTAAGTGGGAAAGGAGGGGGAAGAGGAGCTGAATCCAGGTTTGCCAATGCAAGGTGACTGAATTTGCTGTGCCTAGTGAGAGGGGTTCCAGCTTGCTTTCACGAGAAAAGGATGTGTCACTGATTTCACTGCCTCCCCTTCTGTCTGTCTGTCATCCATCCTGCTCCACAGCAGCATTTTAGCCTGCTGGGTGATCTTAAACGCCACGGAAGGCAGTAATGGTCTCAGAGGTGTTCCTGAAAGATTCATTAGAATCAGCAGCTGGGTGCGGACAGGACAAAACCAGGCTTCATCAGCTCTGCTGCTCACAGAGTGGCTTGTAATAGTGTAAATATGTTTAATTCCTTACTGCCTCCTCCCTAGAGATTTGCATTTAGAAGAGGAAGGGGAGCTTGCAGATTCAAATGTGTAGTTAGGTCCCCTTAATTCTATTATTCCAAAATTTGAAACTAGGTAAGAACACAGTGCTATAGGCACAGGAGCAACCAAACTTTAGCCTTGTGTATCTGAAAGCCGGAGGATGTGGTTGTTTCTCTATATGCATCACTGGAAAACCCAGGTTTTATTCCAAAAGAGAAGCAGGGAACTGCGTCCCAGGAAGCCTTTAAGTGGCTCGCTGACACACGGGATTAACATAAGGAATTATCACACAATGTGCTGCAGTTAGAGGCACAGAGATTAATTGCTGAAGGCCAGATGGGAATGGTGGGGGTAAATGCAGCCTTTTGTTGAGGGAAGAGGGTGAGGGTTGAGCATGCAAAGCTGCAGTGACCAGGAGGAGAGTGTGAGCGCTCCTGGGGATTTTACCTTGGCCGGGCAGGCGGAGCAGCCCCAGGGAGATTTACACCTTCTGCAGAGAGGCAGCACGTGAGCACCCCATCACCTGTCAAGGGACGGGGGGCCACCGCTGTGTCCTCAGCTGCCCGTACGCTGCTTTCCAAGATGGTGCCGCGTGGCCCAGCACCACCCCTCTCCTTGCAGCCTTGCTTCTGGGGCTTGCCCACGCGGGCTCTGAGGGGCTGGACGCCATTTGTTGTACTCAAGCCACTGCCTCTCGGCTGGCAGAGTTGAAACACCTTTTGTTTCTTCTCTCCTTCTGCCATCCCAGGACCTGGCCTATGTCTTTCTGAAAGTCGTGGGATTTTAAGCAAACTTTTAAGTGGCTGATGAAGATGTCACAAGTATAAAGCCAGATTTCATATGGACAGAAGTTAAATGTAGATCATTAATGAAAGCTGGCTGGGACAACTAATGTAACTCACTGCATTTAAACAGGAACGCTTTTTTACAAGAAAAAGCCCCTCTATTTTAATATGGATCTATAAACCATTGCCTACCTATTTGTTGAATATGTCTAAAAAAACTGCTTTCAGGGATCCTGCATTCCAAATATCACTGTTTAGTGCAACATTTTGATTCTGACCTTTAAAACTGAATTGGCAAAATGACTGCCAGTGGGGCTAATTTACGGGAATATGCTTCAGTATCACACAAAGAATTTAGAGATGTTTCCCACTGTAATTTCAGCACTGATGCATTTCAATTGATTTACCATCACAGAAAGCATCTGGGCTCTAGTCCAAGAAGTGCTGTATCATTTTTCTATTATGGTGATACCTTGCTGGTTGATTTAGGAAAAAAAAATGTAATTAACACAAATACTATTCTTCAGTTTACTGGCATTTCAAGAAGGACACATTAAGGCACCGTGCTTTGGAGCACCGTGATGTTGGGCAGCGCTTGGTATAGATCCTAAGAGTGGATGGAGAAGGAACAGCTGACTTCTTGGTAGAAGCAGGAATTGCTAGTGCTACTGGCATTTACACTTCACCTAATCAAAGGCACCAGTGGGCTTTAAGCCCTCCCAACCATCCACTGAAATAACCATGTTATCCCTCTCTCATACACATCCCGAGTCTCAATTTCTCAGGTAATGCCAAATAGAAGAATCTGTATCCCAGCAAGAAACTTCTGTGCATTTCCAGCCTCATGTTTTGATGATAAATGTGTTTATCTATCTTTTTACCACTGAAAACCAGCATTCATTTGGCTGGGGAATAGGTACACAGTTTGTCCTCCTCTAATAGGCAAACCTCCAAATCTCTAGTTCCACAGGATATGCCTAGACTAGAAAGTGCCCACATCTAATGAAACAGAGATCTTTAATTCAAAACAAACATGCTTTGTTGTAAGCTATGCCAGAGTTGCTAATCCACCAAGGCTGACTTTTTTTCTTTGCTAAAGCGCACAAATTTCTATAGAGGATTGAGGCTGCTAGCACCATGTCTGTCTGTCTGCCTCAAAGTCACTAGCTGTTACTAACTGGTAACGGTCTTCAGAGAGACTCTCAAGCAAGGCATAAACTTTTACCCCTGGGTCCATGATGTCTTAACAGTTGTGCCACAGATTGCAGACTAAACTTTCCAATGTGACCCAGCAGGAGCAATGCAGCCCGGACTGCCTGACACTACGTACAGCGGGCTGCAAATATTCAGAGAGAAATTAAGAAGTCCATTTGGCTCAGTGGGCTGTGAATGCAGGTACCAGGAACCGTTGCTCTGAGCTCCACCATTGCTACCTAGACATTGGCAGCCAAAAAGAAGTGGTCCATGCTGTAAATCCACATTTTTAGCATCGAGGACTTAATACATGAAAGAGGCAAAACCCACTAAGAAGGACATCAAGAACCCAAAAGACATCTAAGTCCTGGCCATGTGAATTGAACTCAATGGACTGAGCAGAAGTCACAGAAAGATCTAAACTACATCTGGTCAGGAATTTTCCAATCTGACTAATCAAAACTAAAAAGGTTTTGTAGTAGTTGCTCAATTTTGATGAAGTTCTGTTGACAAAATGCTGCTAGTCCATGGGGCAGGCTGATGGAGAAGCCATGCTTCCAGAGTACCTGGTTTCATGGCAAGCCCACCACAGAAATGGCTCACTCAGGAATTTCAGACTCACAGCTGCACTTTAGGGAGCCTGGAAACAGCTCAGGCCAGGGATTTCAGAGTTTCAGTTTCCCAGGAAACTGGGCAAAAGTTGTTGTTCATGTTGATTTTTTAAGGGGGGAAAACCCCCAAACAAACAACATACAGAATTCAGCCAGGGAGAAGCATTTAGCTTTGGAAAAACTTAAATTCCAGAAACTATTTTCTCTGGGAAATTCTGGAGTTTACTGCCCCAGTTCCAGATTTAGCAATGTTGGAGTTTTCCATGAATGGAATTTTGACAAGGTCTAATTTATCACCCTCCGTCTGAGAGGAGCCAAGATCCCGAGACACAGCAGATAATACTATTGCAATTATCTGCATGACCTTCTGCCACTGATATCTCATGTTGCTCTGTGGTGTGTGTGGGGAAGGAGAGTTATTTTGCGAACTCTGATTTTCATCCTTCCTTCCTTTCCAACCTCCTGCATAATCTTAGCAAGACAAATTTCACAGAAATCCAAACCCACAATTCTTTGGAAACTTACTGAAGAGCATGTAAGGAATGAAACTACTGAATCTAAGCAGCTGGTAGGTCTATTCCCTTTCATTTTGGTTTTAGCTGTTGAATTTCTGCAGAGGCGAGTGTCATGCTGCTTCCAATATACACCTCTGATTTCTACTCTATGCTTAATATATTCCCACAATCATCAGGGAAAGAAATAAATCTTACCGTATACATTAACATATGCCTCTCTTTTCTGTAGCTGGTTCTTTATAGCTGTAAAGGAATTTATATGGAGGACATGTATTAGAATTTAAGTTAGGAAGGAAAAGACAGAAAGTTCTTTTTTTTTCCTTGCCAAATAATTTATATACTCATTTTTACATAATACTATCATCTCTAGGATGTATAGCTGTCATTACCTAAGCCAAAACTAAATATCACTTCACAACAAAATATCTTGTTATATTTTACAGCATAAAAAAGGCCTCAGAGACAAATAGACCAGGGAAACAAAATAGCCAAAGCCAATTTAAGGCAGATTAAAGCTGACCAAGCTTGCAGTTGAATGAGTTTTTGAGATGCGGTATTAGTGCTCATATGCTTTTCAGAGACAGGATCCTGTAGGACTGGCTAGCTATTCATTAGGCCACCAAGCATTCTTTTGCTGTATTTTAAAGTCTAAATTTAGATGATGGGAGGGCTATTTCAGGCAATTCAGTTAAAGCTAGCACAGACACTAACTGATACGGGTGATTGTTTCTAGAAAAGCTATTGACTTACTGCATACACTCGAAATTCAGTCACAGCTGGAGCAGGGATTTGTTACAGTTCTTTTTATTAAAAGAAAAAAAAAACTATGCTCCCCAATTAGTTAGACATCAGCAGATTTGGCGCTTCTTATTGCTTTATATACTACAACTTTTGAGAAAGACGCTACTTCTTGCTGCCTTTTACTCAAGAGAGCTGAAGAGCAAAGATGACAAAAGATGTGGTAGATGACAGACCGTAGGCCGTCTTGGGGCCACGGATCCCTGTTGCTCATGGGCCAGACAAGAGCCGACTCCAGTGTGCTAAGCTGCAGTCAGCAACTGAACACCGTGCAGGGGCTAGCAAGAAAGCCTATTGCAAAGATTAGTGACACAAAACTCAAATGCCCAAACTTTACCTGAATGTCTTACGCTTTGGGTGGTGCAATACGATGTAGAAAGCAAAGACGGCTGCAAGGGGCAGGCTGCCTGGCTGTTACCAGCAGAGGGGAGGATCGGATGATGAAAGCTTCTCAATGTGGCACTCCGGTCAAGAGCAAAGTGGCGTGAAAAGCCTAGCAAATACTGATGCCCTAGGTAGCCACATACATGCTGGTAATGGGATGAAACTGTCCAACTGGGCAAATGTATTTGGTGCAAGGCTGAGAGCACGAAGCACCGATCGGGAAAATCGGTAAGGTTTGTTTACTAGGAGTCATCAAAATGAAAGATCTCCGATGGCGCCATATTCAACAAGGATGCAAGAAGGTCAAAACAAAATTCAGCCACTGCAGAAGAGATTCAGTGTTGAGGGCACTCGCCTTAGATGTGGGAAAGCCAAGCTCCAGCCCGTGACTGAATCACACACGCAGATGATTTGTGCATGTGTCTCCTGCGTCCCCAGCTAATGCCCTAGCCAGCAGGCTCCTGCCTCATTCCAGGAAGGGAAGATACCTGGAAAGCTTTTCATTTCATCCCAAGCAGAAGCAGGGAGCATTTCTGAACTCTTGCTCTTTTGCCAGAAGGACGTGTTTCTCACCTGGCTCTCGCGTGGTGTGAAATGACATTGGGCACAGCCCCTTGCTTGTGCAGAGTCCCGCAGAGCGGCTTGCCACCACTCTCTCAGCAGACAGGAGAGCGCAAATGTCGCTCACATGTTGAGGTGCCAGCAAGCAGACACAGAAGCAGGGTAGGAGCGAGGCAGAAACACTGTCGTGCTCAAGAAATGCTCACCGACTGCTTCGTGCCTGGAAAGTGGCACTGAGTTCAGCAGTGAGTTGCTAGAGCGGAGGGAGAAAAAGCCTCAGGCAGGAAAAGGTAGAGGAAGAAGAAACATTTAGGCCGTTCCTGTTAACCATTGTAAGGGGAGCAAAATTTACAAGTCATCAAATTGAATCTAAGTAGTTTCTCTTCCCTGACCATTTGCCATCTGCTCAAGCGTGTACCTTTAAAGTACATGTATTTGTTCAGGCTCTGTCCATAGTTGTATCAGATAATCCAAGTCCTCTCCAGCAGAGAATACAAAAAAATACCAGCAGAGTTGGAAGCTGCACAGTGCAAAAGGCTGTAAGCGCAGCAGTGCAGGCTGCAAGCCACTCTCTGGGAGCGCGTGGTGCCAGAAAGGGAGCTTGGTGCCTTTGTTTCATGGGAACACCGCTCACATAGAGCGTGCAGTGAAACAGCACCTCGGGATGTTACCATTGCTACCTCCACTGGAGAAAGGTGACAGTGAACCCGTGAGTTTCCCGTGAAGAAAGGTGACAGTGAACCCGTGAGTTTCCAGGCAGCCGGGAAATAGGTCCCCAGAGCCTGTGACAGGGCCAGGGACAGAGCTGATTCCTGTCTTCCTTGCACATAACCGTGATACAGCAGAAAGCCTGTCCTGTGGCTCCGTGCCAGAGGACTGAGGAAAGACTCATTCCCCTGCCCATACTGTCCTCTGTTTCCTTTCATTTTGCAAGTCAGGAACAAGGCAATGTTTGGCCCCGAGTGTGGATGGCAGGAGAAAAGCAATAATGACTTCACAAGAAATACTGGGCAAACAACTGAACAACTCCCATTGCCTCACACGCCTGCTCTACATGAAGATGAGTGGTTTTCGGTCAAGTGCATACCGAAACAGTCACATGAGGCTGGTCTGACCTAAAAAAATATGAAATAAAATGTCACAAACTTACATGGTTGCAGGATTTGAGTTAACTAGGACAAAAGTGCATGACCCTCCTGCATTAAATGGTAAGGGTGGAACAGGAAAGCTGATGCTCTGTCAGGAATAGCACAGATAAACATTTATTTCAAAATAAACAGGTAACTCTCTAGCCTCTGAAGCCAGTATATTGCTTCCCTTCCTGCCAAGGATGACGGAGTAAGAGATTATTCTTAGACTTATAACTCAGAGTAAAAATAATCATGACCCTTCTGCAAACCTTAAAGAAAAGTGTATCTAATGTTTTATTTAAACAGTTCTTTGCAAAATTCATCAAAACTATTCCAAGAATGTATCGGCAAATTACTCCACCATCCTTAGCACCGGGAAGGGGCAACACCAGTTATATTGTCTGTGACCAATTCTCAAAGTCAAGTAGGTGGTTCTTATCCTGCCTTGTGAGTCTTACTGCCATCAATGGGAGATGTAACCTACAGGACTACACCGCAAGAACTCAGTTTATTATTTGTACAATACGGGAACAATGTTCCCATGGGAGACATGCAGGACCGGGAGTCTGGTCTGACAGAGGCTTTGGCCCCATCTCCTGCATGACACTGGGCAAGCCCCACAAACCCTTCCCAGCTTTACCCACTGCTCAAGGAGGAGCAGTGCGACCATCAGAGAAGGAAGGTTTTGGGCACAAGGACTGGGCCATCCCAGCACTTCTGTCACTAGTGCAATTTGTCCTCAGACAGGGAATTGCCTCCAGATCACAGTGGGGAACTAAATCAGATCCATTAACAGGCACCTCAGCGAGACTGAGCACCTGAAGGCACAGGTGGCCTAAGCGTAAATTCCCACTCAGTTACTAACCCAAGAAAAGCTCAAGTGCATTCTCCCACAGCATTCTCCTAGAGAAGCT
>NW_009231310.1:3749-22046 GCF_000690835.1 Fulmarus glacialis | reverse complement strand
GGGGGGAGCGGCTGCGCTTGTGCCGAACCCTCGGCTCTCCTGAAAACCGCCCGACTCTTCAGCAGAGGGAGCAGGCGCCGTGTTTGCAGGTGGTTGCTGGCCGATTCCGTGGGCTTGATGTACCGCCTGTGCCTCGGGTTTATGCTTGGCAATGCCATCCGGGCAGGACAGGAAAAATACAGAGGGAGCAACAACAACGAATATTTCCTGCCATCTGTTTGCAGCTCAACTTACGTTTGGCTGTTGCTGGCAGATTTCCTTCAGCTTGTTATTGTCAGCTCTAGAAAAATGTCTCTAGAAAAACTGTTGACCATATGTGTGTAGGTATATATGAAAAGCACTATAACAGGGGAAGTCTGAGAGTAAATATCAAAAGAATTTAGTTGATGCGTGTATGTTTGTGTATGTAGTGCCTCAACATGTGTGGCGGATAAATTTGGATACTCCAGAGGAAGCTCATCAAAATCTCTCTTTTGGTGCTGCGGATCGCTGGTGGGAGCAAACAGATCTGACCAAGCTGATACTCGCTTCAAACAAACTGCAGTGTCTTTCAGAGGATGTCAAACTTCTGCCTGCGCTCACTGTTCTGGATGTAAGTACAATGATCCTGTTATGGTCGAACTGTATCCTCTTTGCAGGAGGTGGGAAAACATGGTCTTAGATCTTTGTTTTCCATTTCCCTGCAATGGTGGATGTGTAGGTGGCATTGGTGTATTCTCAGGATAAAGAAAAGATTGTTACAGATCACTGATAGTATACCCATTTATATGCTGGTAGTGGGTACTGTTTTGTAGAAAGATCTAGCAAATTTTATTATGGACACTGAAGGAAGAGCTATTACTGGATGCAGCCACTTTTCCTGCACATCAGCCCCCTTCATATCTAATCTCTTAGCGTTTACTATCAATTCAGTAGAATTTTCACAGATTGGCAGTTGCGATGCTGCTGTTGGTAGTTGCATTGGGGCATGTACATAGCTATTACTTTTATACAAGATTACTCTCTGTAGTAGGTTAGCTTGATTTGTTTCTGGGGTATGGAAAGAAAATCTACAAGGTACAAATTAGTAATTGTATTCTAAAAACCTTTATTTTTCAGGTGCATGATAATCAACTGACATCGCTTCCTTCTGCTTTAGGACAATTAGAAAATCTTCAGAAACTTGATGTCAGGTAAGTACATGTTACAAAACTGAAACATGAGAAACATTGCAGTGACTTTCATAGTGTGAATAAGAGATTGCAGTATATCAAATTTTCTTTCAGAAAATTAATTTCAGATTTTTAACTAGAGAATATTAGTATGTTGAGAATCATAAGTTTTGTATCAAAACAGATAGTCTTAGGTTTGTTAGAATTATTTTCACTGATATTCAAAGTCACAGTCTCGCTTGGGAGGTGAAAACTGGTATTTTGAATAATCACACAAAAGCAATATCTACATTCATGTGCCTCAGTCTGGCAATTTTGTTGTAAAGGAACAAAAATACTTTTTGTCGTGAATAATATACATTGGAAATAACTGTATAGATGTTGTTCATGCTGGAAAGTTCATATTCTTCTGTTTACTGGAGTAATTTTGTAAATTTGTGCTAGAGTGTATGCTGCCACTAAGTGTGTAAATGTAAGATCCAGCTGGAATATTGTAAATTCAGATGAGGATTAAAAGTATTCTTGAACAAATAAACAAACATAACTAATTTCTCCTAGGAAACTAATCCATTGTAGAGGGTTGTAACAGCTGTAGGAGACAGATTTTTCTTAAAGGTGACGGTATCCTGAACAGCAAGCATATGTGCATGCTGCACTGTGAGAATGTTTTGCAGAAGCCTGTCTCACTGCAGATGTAATTAACAGCTAGCCTGTGCCAGCACGGAATATCCAGCGAATCTGATGCTGGATGTGCTTCGTACTTGCTCTAGGGTCTGAAAAGTTTATGTTTCAACAGGCTGTGTGTGGCTGAGATAATCCGGCTGATCCAAGTGTTGCAACCCTAGTTTGGATAGCATCATACGTAACAGAGGTGTTCTTTATGGAGTTATGTTCTTAAAACTGCTTAGTAATTGGGTTTTGCCTTTGTGTTCCATGTTTTAATACTAGCCACAACAAACTGAAAAGCATCCCAGAAGAGTTGATGCAGTTGTCACATTTGAAGAGCCTTCTTCTTCATCACAATGAGCTGAGTTGCTTGCCGGATGGATTTGGACAGCTTGTCAATTTAGAAGAATTAGTAAATTACAACTTTTTGAAAAATATCTATTTGTGCATAAAGGCTGATTGATCCATGTTTTGCTACTGCTAATTAAAAAAACCCATAGCTTAGATGGCAGAACTTTGTGAATATTCTAATGACTTATGTAGGCTGTCAGTTATTACATGGGGGGTTTTTTTTTTGTTTGTTTGAAACCAAGTTTTGCTGTTGGTTTGCCAAATATTTTACGAAGAATCAAATCCCCTGTGATCTGTCAGTCATGGGAGACTTGTTTCTTCCATTCACATTTCTACCAGGGAGATCCTGAAGATGTCAGCCATCTAATTTTAATGTTCTGCCAGTAATTAACTTTGCAGTAGCAGTACTCGTGGGATATTTTAAACATCTCTATTTCTAACCTCTCTCTCTCTTCCTCTCTCTCTCTTTCTTTTTTTAATCTTCAGGATCTGTCCAACAACCATCTCACAGACATTCCAACAAGTTTTGCTTTGCTCATTAACTTAGTGCGACTCAATTTGGCTTGTAATCAACTCAAGAACCTGCCTGCAGATATCAGTGCGATGAAAAGTAAATTAGTTTCCTCAGATTATTAAATGCCATACAGCCAGTTCTGTAGTTGTGTTCAGAAATGTGGTGCATATTATTCAGGATTTTAAAAATACATTCTTAAAGAGTTACTGTCTTCTCAAGAATATTAGTTCAGAATTATTTAAAAAATTAGCTACAGCTACTGTGTATCAAACTTGAGTCCTCTTATGGTTCATATTTCTCAATAAATGGGACACGGAATGAACAGGAAAGTGTAAGGATTAATATTGTTCTGCTTATAAGTTGTTAGCTTTAAGACTGCAATAAGCAATTTGACCAATTTTTATTGCATATTTTGAGTGGCAAATAAAGCATAAATGAGAGTTGAAATTATTGGAGAGAAAAAACCCATAAATTAGGGAGTGATAAAATTGACTTCTGATTCTGAATGTTAAACATCAACGTGACTAGTCGTTGATATGAAATGCGTATTTTAATAGCTGTGGCAGATCTACAGAACAGGTGGTAGACTGCCAGCTTTTATAAATGCTATAGAAATTACCTGCAGATCTTTCTGAGATGGTCTACAATATTAGACCCTTTCTTGTTCCCTCCAGTCCCGTACTCTAAACAAGAGCTAGTATCTGGCAGTGTCATTGAAAGCATTCCAGAATGTCCTATGAAGAACAAATGAAAAGCAGATGCCTTGTTTTCAGAAAATGACTTTTACTTTCTCTTTCTTTTCCATTCGTCACTTGCATGCTTACTTCTATAGGCTTAAGACAACTGGATTGTACTAAAAACTACCTGGAAACCGTACCTTCTAAATTAGCCACTATGGCATCTTTGGAACAACTTTATCTGAGAAAAAATAAATTACGCTCCTTACCAGAATTTCCCTCATGCAAATTACTGAAGGTAAGGTTTGAAATGGTTGGTATACTGTAAATGTATTGGCTGTAAACTTTTAAAATAATAGCTGTTACTTTAAACACAAATTTTTGTGAATTGCTGTGATCAAAAGTTTGTAATTCTGTGTGTAGAACTCTATTTAATACATCCCCATTTGCAATTACTCTTACTGTCCACATTGGTCAATCTTAAGGTCATTTGGAAGACAAATTTGCAGCAGTACTCTTCAGATTTGGAAAATGAAAGAAATATTTAGAAGAGGAATGACTGAAAAACTAGATCTAATATTGCCTGCAACAGTTCTTTTTTATCTCTAGGAACATTTTCTGGATAAATTACTTTGTTCACTATCATTTTTTTCTTTGTAACTGGAGGAAAAAGTATACTTTTTTTTTTCCTTTTAGTGTAGTCAGATCTTCCAAGTATTTTGTAGCCTTAATTCCCGATATGTTTAAAATTGAAAATTGTCTGCCTCAGAACATTAGAAATTTGTTACTCAGCTAGTAGAAAAATGATTGGGCCAATTGAATGCCTATATCACTGTGTTGTTTCCAATGACCAAATCCATCAAAGAATGCAGATACCTTCTTAGTTCTGCATAACTCTGAACTCGGCAGTTAAAATCCCAAGCTGTTTCAGCATTTTCTAACAAAATTTGTGTTGATATGTGAAGTTCAGTGTCTTAGTGTGTCCAGCAGCATCTGTACTCTTTTTGGTCTAAAGAGCCATTCAATTTTTCCATTATAAGTGAAACATTTCCAATAGGGACATGGAGAGCTGCCCTCTCAACTTCCTGTAACTTGGAATTTAAGAAACTTCTTCAGCAAAGAAGTCATTGACAAGTTCTTGACAAATACAGAGCAAATATAGTCCTAGCTTCGAAATGGAACTCAAAGCTGAAGGTTCTGTGATGGTTTCAGAAAAGCTAAGTTCAGACTCGTGTCTCTGGATCTTTGAAGGCTTTGATATTTCATATGCAGATGAAAGGGAATCAAGATCTGTGTTTTCTCCACGTCACCATATGTTTTTGCCAGTGCCATGATTTAGGAGATTAGTAAGTTATAACGTGATTTCACTAGAGTGACATAATTGTTGGTGATCTTTTTTTCCGTAGGAGTTACATGCTGGTGAAAATCAGATTGAAATATTAAATGCAGAGAATCTGAAGCATCTGAATTCCCTCTCTGTATTGGAACTTAGAGACAACAAGATAAAATCAGTTCCTGATGAAATTACTCTGCTTCAGAAGCTGGAGCGACTTGACCTCGCCAACAATGATATTAGTAGGTAATATTAAAACTGCATTATGTCTGTGATGAGGCATAGCTAATGACATCTAGTTCTATAGCTGATGTATTTCACTTTGTAAAATGTAATTAAAAAAAGACTCAGTCATAAAATGAAGGAACCCTTTCTATATTGTGTAAATGCTATGATCAAACTGTGCCTTTCTTAAATGTAATATATTCTGTATCTTTTTATTTGAACCTGAGCTTCAGAATACCAGGCCATCTGACAAACCATTGCAAATTCTTTAGAATTTGTTTTGAAGCTGCTTTGAAATGACTTGTTTCCATTTGCAGATTGCCTTACACATTAGGGAACCTTCCTCAGTTGAAATTCCTGGCATTAGAGGGAAATCCTTTGAGAACCATTCGAAGAGACCTACTGCAAGTAAGCACTATAGACAATATATGAAGTTTGGTTATGTTACATATGTATGTTATCCAAATTGTGTAGACAAAACATTTTAAAAAATTAGAAAACATGCAGGTTTCAAGTAGCCTTTGCAACTTTAATCCACCTCTTTTGTGTGTGTGTGTTGTGGGTTTCGGTTACTCTTTCCTCTAGAGTCTGATGCAGTGCATAAGATCATGGGGACTGTGGAGTAAAGGAGGTTGTTGCTTTCTGATTTGCTACGGAAGTTATAATATGTATTGCAAATGAAGCAATGGATGTCTGGGGAAAAAAAGGGTAAGGCAGCTGTCTGCTGCCTAATGCTGTTGCAGTCACAGTTCAGTGCAGGCCTAGGCGAGAACTTTACATGAGGCTTTTCCTAGATGAGCACGGATTTCTGTTTTTCATTTCCTACTTGCCTGAATTAAGGATCTAGGATTCAATTTCCGAAGTGTATTTGATGGCAGGTGCATTTTGAGCAATGACAATCTGATGTACTACGTTTTCTTACAGATAACCTACACCTCAGATCTGCGTTCTCTCTAGGTAACCAGCAAAGTGAAGGTGTCACTTGTGAGTGAGAAAACAAGTACATAGGGCAGCAAGGAGGCTGGAGTGTGGGCACTACTGCTGCTATAGAATTCCCTTTTAGTTTTTCCCCAGCAGGCTCCTTTTTTCATTGGTGGTAATATATTACTTCTTTCTGTGCTTTTGCCAGTGTTATAAAATAAATGTTTACAAAGCACTGGGATTCTCTAAAAATAAGCAACACTGAAGACTCTCTGTTGAAATGAAATTTTGTAATATCTGTCAGAAGAGGGAAAACATCCTATATCTGATTAAGTGAGCATTGTATGCACTGAATTAACGAGCAAGGGTTCTGTGGATGGAAGTCATATATGATTCCAGAGCTCAAAGTTGGCTTAAAATTTACATCCAAAGGAGGAGTTAAGGTTGCCTGGCTACTTTAGATATGGTATTCCCTAGCTTCTGAGGATTTGCTGTCTTTCAAATGTAAGCGTAGATGTGTGTAATTTCTTGTGTATATTTCAAATTTGTAGCAAACGACAGGTACAAGGATTCCGTTATGACATTTTATAATTGTATTGTCTTGATCCATTACCAACACTGTAAATTCATATAACTGAAATTTTATATGCCTATCTAGATTTTTTTACACTTGATTTAGAGGAGTAATTGATAAAGTTTGTAGGGTTCCCCGGGCACTTCTTAGCAGCAGGTGAATACTGAGATTAAGGATTGGCAAGGACTGGGGGGTAAGTATAGTCTAGCAGGCACAGATTCTTCTCTTGTGCATCCTTGTTTCGTCTCATCTTTTCCTTTTCCTCAGACCTTTCATTCAAGTCCCAAACCCATTCTTGTTTCTTGATAGATTTCCAGTCGTCTTCTGTTAAATCCTAGTCTCTCCTTTTTGCATAACATACCATCACCTGTCTGTTGATTTTTGTTTTATTGTCTGCTTTCCTCTCCACGCAAACCACGTGACTGTTACTCAGCTTTTTGTTTGACCTTCACCTTTTCCTTAGAAGTTTCCAGGTTCCTCCATATTGGCTTCTCTTGTCTTGCTCAGCTCTGCCGTGCCTGCAGTCAGTCCCAGTCTCCTCCGGCCTCTCTTTCTCAGTCTTTTGCCTTCTGTTGTCTCACCAGGTTCCTTGTGAGAGTTCCTTCCTTTCCCACTTCCACATTTCCTTTATCCCCTCTGCATTCAGATCAGTCAATCTCTTATTGTGTGTAATACAGTTGTCAGCTAGAATGAGAAATGTTAATTCAGGTCAGTCCCTGGTTTTAAAGCATCAAGGAGAAGCATGTAAAATTGTAAGGAAAACATAGCTTTGTCCTAAAACAAATAGGCTGGATGAGATTATGCTTAATTACTCATACATTATGCAGATAGTAACTGTGTTTGACCAGTAGAAGTTGCTATAAGAGGATTGAAAGTCAAATCATTGTAGAATCCAGCTGTTAAAAATCCATGCAAATTATGTAAACTGCAGTGTTTTTCCCAGAGTTTACAGTTTTGGACATAAAAAGTTACTGGAACACTGAACAGTCAGCTTCCTTGAAAAATTTTAAATTTCTTCTCCAAAGCATAATTGTTTTAGACCCTTTTGAAGAGAAGATTGAGTTTTTTTCCTTGTTCTTGGAACTGGCTAACTACTTTAGATAAAAAGCTAAAAATGTGGAGCCTGAGGTAGTGACACAGGATTGGAAATTTTCAACTGGTATAAATAAACAAAATTGTAAATAAGCAAGTTCATTGCAAAGAAGGTTTTTCTACAGAAAGCATTAGGTGGCTTTTACAGTCAGCAGTGCTGTGGGCTGTCATTCTTCATTGTCAAATAGCTATATAAATACTGGCTGGCAAGTGCTTACTGACTTTCTTTTGTTTTAAAAGAAAGGCACCCAGGAACTTCTGAAATATCTAAGAAGCAAAATACAAGGTATGTTGCTCTATTGCATTGCATTTTAAAGAGAATCTTTTAAGAAGTTAAAATAAAGTAGAACCTACAGAGGTAGGTAGGTAGGTAGCTGTTTAATCCAGTTTCCTTCAGTTATCCTGCAATAATAGAATTTTCTTTACTCAACAGTTTGCTCTTATATTTCAGTGCTGTTTCTTTTTCTTATTCTGTTAGATAATACCGAATAACAAACATTATTGAGGATTATAATTTAGAAAAAGGATTTTAAGTATTTTTCCACTGGTCCCTTTATGCATTTTGCATGAGGAATTCCAGCAGCTTTTTTATTTTTCCCCTGAACATCATGGGAAGTTTACATAAGGGGTTCTTCTTTTTAAGCTTGCCATCTGTCTGCTGGCTTGGTCACAGTATAGAAGAGTAGGTGAGATTTTTCAAAGGTACTATGTATTATTCATTCATGTAATAACATAGGCAGTACAGTCCTGTGATTCCCAGAAAGTATGTGCATAAAAAAGTCTCCCTTGAAGACTTGGTGATGCCATGAAGTCTACCACGTAGCTGACTAAGAATATAAAAAGTTTTGGGGGAGAAAGTAACTGATTATTTTAAACATCATTCTAATCCTGACCTGCTAGAATTCATCTTTCTACTAGCTAATAGTCTTGATCCCAACATTCCCTCTAGAAATAATTAAAAAGTCATAAAGCAGAAAATCAGATGAAATACTTCAAGGGGATTCCTTCTCTGTGCAAATGCTGTATGGTTTTTGCAGAATCCTTTCTTGGATTCAAAGGTCTGCCTCTGTGGATTAAAAACCACCTAGATGATTCTGTATCACATTTCTCCAACAGATGCAGTACTTTGTAAAAATGAACTGATAGTATTAAAAAAGCAGACAAAAAGTTGCTAGTTGCTTCTGTGCACTCAAGTCGATTTCCAGATTGATACCTGGGCTTCTAATTCACTCAGATATTTCATCATTTGTGTTTTTTTTTTCTTTTTGTTCTGTGTTTTCTAAACAAAATAGTGGATGTGGCCGTTTATTTTTTATTATATAGGAAACAGGCTGTCAGAGTTTTTAAGTAACTTGCATGCTGAGAAGACTAAATCCTTTCAAAACAGGACTTCAGTTTACCATCTTTAGAAATCTTCATCTTTCTTAAGTTTTAAAACATAAAGTACGCAAAATGACCGAGTTCACTGGTCATGTTAAGTATAATATGGAAATTATTATGCTGCACTTAAATGGCAAAAAATGCTTAACCTCTTAATTTAGAAGGGGCCTTGATAATACACGCAAGCAAGCAACTTTTATTGAAAATGGTATGTATGAATTTTCCTTTTTGTTAAGTGGGTTTTCTCTCAATCTGCCAGAGGATGGCAGTATTAATTAGGTTACTGCAGCATATAAAATTGCCTCAAAATGTCAGGTTCCATGCAAATCTGACATATTATTAACTTGACAAAAATTAATTGGATGCTAGAATACATACTCAGAAGCTTATCCGGTGAACTATAATAGTGGATATAATTGTGAATATAATTGTGGGTTATAAAATTAGCTAATGTCTTGCATGTACAGCAATGCTTATGATTTTACTCTACCTGTTACGGCATCTAAGTTGGAGCTAAACTAGTAGCAGTCCTATTTCTGTAGAGGTGTGAACTGGAAAAAGCCCTCTTTTTTTTTCAGCTTGTTTTTGACCCTTTGGACCTTTCTTAATGAAAGGATAACTAGTTGCAGTTAGGCACAATTGTTAGTAGACTTTTATTCATGAATGCTGCTGAATTTCCATATAGTTTGGAAGTTGGATTTATTGTATGTTTGGACTTGTAGCAAAGCTTCACCCTACTTACGCGTATGTGGATCCCTAGGGTGTGATGCTACACCTCAGATGTGCAGAACAATGCTTTTAATCTGCATTTCTTAAACATTCAAAGTAGCCTTGCAAAGCCAATAGCTTTTTCATGTGGATTGTAGATAGTGATCAAAAGGAACTCTACAGAGGAGGGTATGATGAAGGTTTATAAATATTAATGTTTTAACTAAAATTGTGGTCAGATTTCGTGTTCTGGATATAGGTGCTCTGGATCATCACTTCTAGCCCCAATTCCCTGTTTATCATTGTTTCTAGCTCCCCACCCCTTGGAGGCTACTGCCTAATGTAACAGCTAGCTACTGCTAGCGTAACATCTCTGTTGCTTCCTGACCTATTTTTTCAAAATCCAAGTCAACTCCTCTCCCCTCCACCAGCCTAAAAAAAAACAACCCAGAAACCCAAGATTACAAAAGACCTTTACTATAAAATTGTTGAAATAATCTGAATCAGATTATACTCAATTAAGCCAGAATACAGGAAGAACTAAAAAGGGTGATGGCTGGTGATGAGGGACACTAAATCTGTCCATCTAGGTCATTCAGAACACCACATCTGACTGCAGCCTGTAGTTTGTGTGACTATATAGGTTTGTTATCTCTAGATGGTGTAACTAGCCCAAATGAAGAGCCTCCTGTGACAGCCATGACTCTTCCAAGTGAGTCAAGGATTAACATGCACGCCATAACTTCACTAAAATTATTGGAATATAGGTATGTGTTTTGAAATACTACCTATTTCTAAGTTGTAAGAACACTTAGAACACTTTTTTGCCCCCTTTTTTTTCTTCCCTTCATGATATATGTCTGCAAATCCTGCTGCATTTGTGCATTTTTCACTTTAATTTGTGTGCCTTGGAATAGGCAGATTTGAATTGCAGTTTTTTAAAAATTATTTCTTTGTATTATCAAATATTCTGCAGTAACATTCCTTTTAACTCACTGGAATGCTTAATACCTTCAGGGACTTTTAGTACCTTTTAAACTTCAGCAATTTTCATTAAGTCTCAAAACATCTTGTAATAGGTGAGTATCTCTTCAGTTATTTCTTAAATCTAACCAACAATGTAACTTGTTAGGTTGGGAATGGGGAGAAAGCCCTGTTTGCCAAGAACTGCCGGGAGAGATGCATAGTCCTGCTGAGAGTTGGAATGTGGAAAGGACCTCACTGGTGACAGGGCTGGGATGGCTTTGGTCGCCACAAATGTTCAGAAGCTCCAAATTGAGAAGTTACCTGCGTTACACATCACTCTGCTGGGGATGTTTTCTGAGCTGAGAGGGGGAAATCTGTTTAATGCCAGTCTGGCTACACTTTCTGGCCCATTCACACGTTTGTTGAGGTAGTGACATAACTCAGCTCTTACCGATTTTTCTTAAGCAAGATCACAGATCAGGGTGCCAGTGTGAAATGATATTATCGCCCAGATGCCGTGTAGCATGGTGCAGCGATCGGTAGCTTTCTGATTAACAGTCCTTCAGGGACTTCAAATTGTAGATATTTATACATCTATTCTACTACTCATCTTTTTCTAAAAGAAGGTGAATACATCTTGTTAATAAATAGGAAATTATTAACTTGTTCATATTACTCAACTAAATGCTTTTCACTGTTTAGTGAGAAACAGGCAGCTGTGATTCCTGATGAAATGTTCAATGCGGTCAGAAGCAATCCTGTTGCTACTGTCAACTTCAGCAAAAATCAGCTGAATGAAATTCCTCTAAGGTACATTTGTAAACATCATTCTCTATTTGTTACTTTCTTTTCTACTTTTGTTCCTCAGCATCTTGTGTTTTTCCTAATCAAGTATATTTACACTTTATGCTATGTATGTGTGTGTATACACTCACACACACAAATGAAAGTATAATTGAGATGCCGAATAATACACTTGCATTTCTCATACGAGCAGCATGCAGGTGGGTTCATTGATTAGCGTGAAGACTGCAGTAAAAAGAAGCTTGGCTATACTCAATGGTGCTTTCATTACATGTTGTTTTTCATCTTGCTTTGCTGAGCATTGTGGAAATGAATGAGGGGAGACTGATGTGACTTCTCATAATAATGAAGTGCTGTACTTAACTACAGTGTACTATTGTTTTCTCTACAAAGCAGTCTTTTTCCCATATGAGGATAATCTTTGTGGATTCACCACTTTATTGGGTGATAGCTTTGTATTATAGCTGAGGTTCTATCTAAATTCAGTTTCTTCAGATCGCATAATTCTTTGTGGTTTTTTTTACGGAAGCCTGAACAATTTCCATGCCTCTTTTCTTGATAGGTTTTGTGTCCCGTCACATAGCATTTGATATTATTGCACTTGTTACTTCATCCACAGTCAAGGAAAAGCTTTCTGTTGACGCTAATGGGAATAAATAGCCTTTTTTTGTAAGGAGGAAGGTTACTGCATCTCTGGTAGCCCAAGAAAATCACGAAAGTTGATTTTTAAGGATACCGCCACATTTGTGGGGGTAACGTTTCGATTCTTGGACCCAAGCGTGCTGAACATTTAACCTTTAGCACACAGAACTTGAAAAGGTGCTATCTCTTTCTCGTAGGAAAAAATCTCTTTTCAGTACAATTTGTAGAAAATCAATTTAGTGAGATAAAGCTTGTGCCTCCCATACTTTTTCACTGTATTAGAGGCTGTTGCATTCACTGGGGAGGAAGGTGTAGGTGTGCAGCTCCTAGGTGCCAGAGAATTCAGTGGCAATCCAGATAGGAGAGATGAGTATTTTCTCATTTAATTACCTTTTGTTTTTAGGGCTAAACTAGAGATTCTGTTACAGGGATTCAACAACTAACTTTTTGAGCTTTTAAACATCCTACACCAAAACGTCTTAATATAATACCCTTTTACAAGATGCAGCAAATGCTGTGTTCCTGGAATTTGTAATAGCAGAACAGTGGAACAGAAACAAGAGGTGGAAATAAGATAACAATATCTTTCTGTTTGACTGCTAAAGATGATAGATAAAGTCTTTTTCTTAAAACATTCGCAGGGCAGGAGATGACAGTGATGGTCATCTGTGCCATAGTTTCTGAAATATCTCTTAACTGCATTTAAGTGAGTAGGCTTTCACAGTAAAATTTGCTCTCCTAATCAGTGAGAGAAAATTTACTCTCTTAATAACTTTAGAAAAGTGGTTCTGAGCTTTCTCATTCCATCAAGTGTAAGACTCCAGGACAGGCAGCTTTCACAGGTGAAGTTTCCATTATCTTCACTCCACAAAATTGCTTCTGAAATGTCAAGAAACATAGAATATCTTTGGTTTGTAGAATAAAGCAGGGTTTTTTCAATAACTTAGAGTGCAAACATGAGCTTACATAATAAAAGTATATTCGTATTGGGTTTCAGGATTGTGGAGCTGAAAGACTCGGTTTGTGATGTCAACCTTGGCTTCAATAAAATCTCATCTATTTCCTTGGAGCTTTGCATGCTCCATAAATTGGCACATTTGGATATCAGGTTTGTGACGTGTGTTGGACTTCCTTTCTCGGTAACTTATTTTCATGCCTTTTTAAACCAGCCATCTGTTACAGTGGAATAGCAGTACTGAAATAGTTTTTCATTTCCCAAAATGCCTCCGTGACAGTTGAATGACCGCAGGTCTGAAATAGCAAGTGGCCTAGATTTAGGCATTGGTTAAAGAAAAACGCAAAAAACAAGTGGACAAGCTCTGAGACTTGCTGTGATGAAAGGTCTTAGTCATAAAAGCTCCGAGGTGTTAAGTTGCTATCTAAAAACAGCCTCTCCTCCTCCCCCAAAAAACCCTACACCCTCACACCAAAAATCCTGGAGGATAGCTGGGAAGTAGTACAGTGAAGGCACAAACGCTGTTGTGCTGCCTGAAACGGAAGCTGTCTATAGGTATTTTATTTGCAATAGATAGTTACTTACTGCCATTTTACCTTTTCTACTTCTGAAAAACGCTCATTGCATTTGTTTAGACATCAGGATCAGCTCGCTGGCATTTATCATCTTTGGTTTCACAAAATGAAAAGTAGCAAAGCACAGTTGCAGAGACAGGTTTTTACTTTGGTTTGGTTTAAAGTAATCTGCCTGTGCCTGGGGAGAGTCCAGCGAGGGGCCACTAAGATCTCTGCCGTGAGGAGGGGCTGGGAGGGCTGGGGTGCTCAGCCTGGAGCGGGGCGGCTCGGGGGGATCTCACCCACCTCTGTGAACACCTGCAGGAGGGTGCCGAGAGGACGGGGCCAGGCTCTTCCCAGCGGTGCCCAGCGCCAGGACCAGAGGCCATGGGCACACACTGACAGGCAGGAGGGTCCCTCTGGACACCGGGAAGCACTTTTTCAGTTGAGGGTGACCGAGTACCTCCAGGGAGGTGGTGGAGTCTCCATCCTTGGAGAATCCAGAACCCATCTGGACGCAGTCCTGGGCCACCTGCTCTAGGGGCTTGGACCAGATGAGCTCCAGAGGTCCCTGCCAACCTGAACCAGTCTGCGATGCAGTGACATACGTGCTGCTGATGGAGGAGTTAGGCTGAAGATTGCAGGAATGGATGATAATACAAGACTGATGAGGGAACAAGGTTGAATATCTCAGTGATTTAAGAATTTAGGTCTAAGTCTGGGCATCTTTTAGAGAGTGGTCTTTATTTTCCTGTAATGGCTCTTTGTGTCACACTCAGGCCATACCTTGTTTGTCCTTACAAACCCCTGTCTTCCTTGTATTTAAGAAGCTTCTGAATGGCTTCCTGTTGTGGGAAACACTAGGGTAACAGTAGCCATTAACGAGTTTGTTACAGCAACTGGATACCAGGCTAAGTGAATTTTGAAGAGGTTTAGAGTTATCCTACTGATTCACTTTGGCACCGAGATCTGGGCAGTTTCATGAGCTTTCCTCTGAAACCCAAGAAGCTGAATTGCCAAGCAGGTTTGTGGAGTTGTTACATGCTTGGGAATTTTAGAGGACAAACTTCTAAATATCCTGCTGGCAGAAATGAGAATGCAAACTTGGCTTGCATTAGCAAGCATCTGTACTTTAGCATGGTCTTGACCCATTTATGAAGCAATTAATTGGTTTAAGACAGCTGTTAGCACTGATAAATATGCATATTCTGTCTCTGTGGATTCTTAACTAAAACTTCATAGAAGTTAGTGATTATTGTTTGTCTTCATTTGATACACAGAAATAATTTTTTGACATCTTTACCTGAGGAAATGGAGGCACTGACAAGACTGCAAGTAATAAATCTTTCTTTTAATAGGTGAGCAACTATTTAGATTTTTTTTTTATACAATAATAAAAAGAACGGGGCTGAATTCAGTGTGATTTTCCTGTGAGGTAAGAATGAGGAGGCACCTGATCAACTAGCTGTGAGCTTAAACAGATGAAGTGCATGTACTTCTTTACACAACGGGTAGCGTATTTTTGGAACATTCTGCCACAGAAGTTTTGGAGAGAGACACTAGCAACCGGTTAAAAAAGGGATTAAACAATCTTGTGAACAGTACATCAAAAAATGGATACCAGCAGGAGCACCCTTTGGCATCCATAATACAGCAGTTCCGAATGATGGAAAAATACGAGGGGAATGGTCGGCAGGAAGCAGCCAGGTGGTGGTGTCCCTGAAGGGCATCTGCTATTGCTGTGTTGCTCGCAGCAGAGGCACAGCGCTGGGCTGGAAGGCCCGTTCCTCTGACTCAGCAGGGCATTTCTTAAGTGCACGGAGAACAACTGGCCGTTGTTCTCCTCCTTTATGCTGGTGACTCACATTCTAGGCTTGTCAAACGAGCGTTTGACAGTTCTGCAGTTCTGCTAGAGGTGCTGAGCTGTCACTGAGCACGTTTTGTTCACCTTGTTCACCGTGTGCAAGGTAAAATAATGGATGCTTTCTCCTTTCAGAGCAGCATGTTTAAACGTTTACCTTAAATAAAGAAAGCTAAAACGCTGTCTGATTTTAAAGGCTGCTAATTTTTTGAATGCCCTATTTCTGACTTTCATTGGTTTGCCTCCTTTTTCTTCCTGAAGATTTAAAGTATTTCCCAGCGTCCTGTATCGCATCGTAGCACTGGAGACTATCCTGCTCAGTAACAATCAGGTTGGGTCCATAGACCCTCTGCAGCTACAGAAGATGGACAAGCTTGGAACACTGGACCTTCAGAACAACGACCTCCTCCAGGTGCCACCAGAACTTGGAAACTGCGAAACTCTGAGGTCTGTGTTTTAAGTGGTGACCTGTTTTACAAAAGTATATTCTGACTGATTTCTTCAGGACATGTTGTCCTGGTTTCGGCTGGGATAGGGTTAAATTTCTTGCTAGTGCTGTGTTTTGGATTTAGTATGAGGAGAATGTTGATAACACACTGATGTTTTCAGTTGTTGCTAAGTGCCCTCCTAGTCCAAGGACAGCTCCCATGCCTACTGACTGAGCTAGGTACACAAGATGGGAGGGAACATAATCAGGACAGCCAGCCCAGCTGGCTAATGGGGTATTCCATACCATGTGACGTCATGCTCAGTATATGAATGGTAGACGGGATCCAGGAAGTACCGATCGCTACCTGGTTATCGGTCAGCGCGGGTGGTGAGCAATTGCATTGTGCATCACTTATTTTGTATATTTTATCATTATCATTATTATTCTCCCTTTTCTGTTTTATTAAACTGTCTTTATCTCAACTCACGAGTTTTTCTCACTCTTACCCTTCCGATTCTCTCCCCGTCCCACTGGGGGCGGGGAGTGAGTGAGCGGCTGCGGGGTTGGTTAAACCACGACACATATTCTGTCAGAGGAAAAAGTACTAACAGGCAGTGTCTTTGTTTGTAGGTCTCAATGCACAAAAAGGGTCACTCTCACCATTTGTAAAACAATGCAACTTCTTCCGTATTTCCTCAATATTGTAGAGAACTGGGGGAGTTGTTTCATGATTTTTTAAAAAAATTGACAGGTTATGTTGGTTTGTGTAAATGTTAGAGCCTACGTCAGTTACCTTGTCTGTACGTACATACACACTGCTGGTGCACCTATAGACAAGCCAGGTAGGTGAGCCATAGCACTGCCTGTCAGTACATTCAGCTCCTTACCTGTGTGTGTAACTCACGTTGCTACAAAAGAGACAGGGTAACATTCTCTGAATAATGTATAAGGAGACACGACTGTGAATATCCTTACATAATATGCCTCAAAGACGACAGTTATGCGTAAGTAGCCTGTCATGTCAAAGACATCAAATTACTGGTCCCTGTGGTTTTCCCCTTTAAGGACACTTTCCGGAGGGGCTTCAAAACTACAAAATAGAACACCACCCCCACACCCCAAGCAAAAAATCTCCACGGAGTTTTATGAATATCAAAGAAGAGTGGGCTAGCAGCTGAGCTAGAAAGCGGATGGTTGCAATTTAACATAGTTTTTGCCTTTTATTGTGCCATTTCTGTATTTCAGAATTCTTTCAGAGTTCTTTTTCTTCTGGCAGAGGCTTGCTGAAGAAGTAGGGTATGTGTGTATTGTGTGCCTACAACAATATACCACCACTGATTTATTAGCATAAATTAAAATTCAGATGTCTCTAAAGAAGATAAATTAGTGTGAACTAGGGAAGCAGAAATTCTTTTAGTAGAACAGAAGATGAATTACTTATGAATTTCAAAAGATTCAAATATCTATGTGCAGTGTATGAATGTGTTGGTACAAGGAAAAGTCTTTGTACAAGTAACTCAACATCTCTCTGTTTTTCTAGGACACTTCTGCTAGAAGGAAATCCATTCCGCACTCCCCGAGCAGCCATTTTAGCAAAAGGAACAGCTGCAGTGCTGGAGTATCTGAGGAGCCGAATCCCTGCTTGATACAATAGCCCGTGTCCTTGGCAGGCTCGGGAATCAAAGTACAAGCAACGTACTACCCTGTCCAGCCGAATGCTGTATGGTTTGTACTGCCTTCCTCCTTCTTCGTCAACTGTTTGTTAACCTGGCCTCTGCATTTATAATAATGTTTGTAGTTTGCATGTTAAGAAGGAACTCACCTATGAAATATTTTCCCCTCGAGGCTGCATGTTTCAAGAGTGCATTTTAAAATACCACAATGTATGTTTACACTTTCCGTAATAAAGAATGCCATTGAAACCTGCCTTCAGTAATAGTGACGTTTTTTCTACAATTAAGCTAGTTTTTAAAAGACTTGTCAACATCAAAGTATTTGAGCAAAAGGCAGAAGTAACCTTTTTGCATGCCTGTTTTATAATCTCCCGCAAGGTGTTTAGTCTCTCTTCACTGCTGCCTCAAAAAATTGGTTACTGGTCTGTATGCGATAAAATGCTTGAACCCTTAAACTGTGTGGTGATGATAAGGATACGGTACGAGCTGTACTGCAGACTGTGCGCATGTCTCGTGTAAAAGTAAGCAAAATGTGGCTGATGGTGGTAGCTGCACTGAAGCAGTAAATGTTTCCTGTTGGATGTATGTTTTGAATTTTTAAGACTATGCTACAATTAAGTTTTCTAGCCAGTAACATTTGGATACTTTTTTTTTATTTAAACACGCTTCCACGTCCTGAAAGTGATAGCTTTGTTAGTAATAGTAATGCATCAGGGATATTACCAATATAAAAGGAAGGGCTGCGTGATGCTGCTTGCTCTGTGACTGCAGATCCATTGCTTCTCTGCTCCAGGCCTGCGAACTGGAAGTGGAATTGAAG
>NW_009231310.1:0-3730 GCF_000690835.1 Fulmarus glacialis | reverse complement strand
GGTAGGGTGTTGTGGGCTGGGGGTTTGTTTGGTTTTCAAACTGCACCGAGAAGAAATGACCGACTTCTGACGGCTGCGTCGCTGCGCGTACCGCGCAGGTGCTGTGGGTGGGGTACGCACAGGGCCCGCAGCAGCGCCGCGAGCAGCACGGGGTGTGTGGCCAGGCACGACGCCGGGCCGAGGTACTTGAGCAGCGTCATCTATTTCTTCCCAGTACTGCACCGTCCTCTCTTGCCAGCAAACAGAATTTGATGCTGTCCCTATGCACGACTACTGCTTCTAACTGCAAACTGCTGAATTCTTTGCCATCTAAAATTTAAATAAAGAAAAAGCTTTCAAGTAAAAGGCATCCTTGCTAAGCTTTAGGGACAGAAATACGCCTCGCTCTTGATTCTCCTCTTCCATTCAGCCTCTGTATGAAGGCTGCCAAGCTGACATCGAACGGGTATCCTTCCTACAGTATGTGTTTGTAAGGAAAAATATGTGTAACGAAAGCATTTTCCTTTCTCCGCCTGTCCTTTCTGTAACACAGCAAAACTTAATACGGTTCAAAGTTAAACTTTCCAGGTTTTGAATGTGTCCAGAATTAACATAAAATACACTTACTCATCCTCAGGGTCTTCAAATTTAGTGAGCACCTTTCAGCAGAGCGAGGGTGTGTGATGCACCTCGCACACAGCCGCACCGGACCGTGACCCTGTGAGAGAAGGACCAGAACTGGCCCGCATGGCTGGAGACACCGCAGACCCGCTGCCTGGTATTAACCTGCTCTGGGCAGAGAGGGACTGGGGGCGGCGGGGGCAAGGAAAGGGGAAGGGAACGCGGCAAGGCAAACGCTAAGCTTTTCTTCACAGGCTTGCAGTCGCTCCATTTCCATATTTGATGTCTCACCAGAAGCTACGGCTGAACAAGGGGAGTTGCTCAGTCTCTCTCTGACGTATCTGGTAATTAAAAGGAGTCTTTCCCTCAAACGCCGCTTGGTTTGCGGGTAGATACCGTGAATGTTTCTGAAGCTGTAAGTTAAATGCCTGATGAGAAAGGTGTAGTTACCAGGTACCTGCACCAGTTTCAAAGGGATGGGTCGGCCACAACCGTCTCGCTTCCTGCAACTTGCAAAACAGCGTTTTTTGAAACCTCAGATCCTTTCCAATAGTAAAAGATGACAAAAATTAATTACAATAAGGTGACATTTTTATTATTTATACAATAAAGAGACTTTTTAATGTTATTCAAAACACTTTTTTAAATACTGAAAAAGTTGGGTACACCAAAGCCGAAAAATGGCTCTGCTATACACTGCACAGCATTGGTTTAGTCCCTGTATTTGTTTTATGTACAGAAGCATCTGCAAAATGCATTCTAAACACAATATGCACCTTACGGATAAGTGTCATACATGAAATAAAACTGGAAGGATACAACCTGCATGTGCAAATGAACTAACAATATAATTGATTGCACTGAATCAATAGATTTAAAATATAATTTTGAAGTACCTTTTTGCACATAAAATGAAGCAGCTTTCAAGTTCAGTAAGTCTTTATACTGCAAAAAACATTAAGTACATTCACAATCTATGTTAATAAAGTAGTAAATATTTCTTCATTCAGCTTTATTTACATTAATACTGTAATTAAACTGAAAAGTACAGTTAGTCATTTGTAATATAGCAATCTTTTAACACATACAAAAATGACCATTTTCTGTATATAATTTAAGCTCAAAATCACAATTATCTCAAAATATTAATTACAATACAGCCATCTCCATCATAATTAAACATGTCTTTTATAAAATGGTAAAATTTTTAGTAAAGTAAGCTGTTGGTTCTGAACTGGATACAGTACTCACAAGTAGAAAACGGAACTGATGAGAGCGTTTGTTCTGCCCGGGGTCGGGGCAGGGCCACACGTGCTAGCAAAGAGACAGAGAAGGCCCCAATTGACAGAGATGAAGCCTCTTGTGCTGCAGGGCTGTGGCTGGGTTGGTGGTGCTGCAGAAAACGCCTTACAAGGGCCGTGGAAATTCTTATGCAATGCAGTGATGTCATTCACTTCCAGAATATTTGCTGGAATTGTCCAGGAAGAAGATTGGCAAAAGGCTTTTTTTTTTTTTTTTTTTTTTTTTTTAAGATAAACTATTTAAACTCCGTGATTCGCAAATACTGTCTTTTGAAATTTGCTTTTCCATGACAGCTGCCGTTAGCCGCTCCGCACGCCCTCGGGGGGGCAGAGCGCGGGCGTCCTTGCCTGGCCTCTGGGTGCCACTGCTGTGCCGCACACGTGGCTTGATGCCCGCCATCACATACCCAAACCGAAGGTGTTCAAAACAAAACCAAACCACTGATTAATTCATATCCTATCCAAACTACTGGCCTGAAAGTTGTATCGTTATGTTGTATTCCACTCACACTGGCAAGACTGACAAGTGAAATAAATCCTTACATCTGATTGATTGCCTGAAAATGAAATGGTACATTTTTGTACGCTGCTTAAAATTAAATTTTTGAAGGCAGAAGACTGGGGGAAGAGCGCTGAGGCAGGACGGGGAGGCGGTACACACTAGCCCATGGGTAGGGAGCTCAGACTTCAGATAAAATTTTATTCTCATTTGGAAATTCTAAATGTAAAATCCCACCAGTTAAAAATACTGCTAAGGTAGGCGGTGACCCCGCAGCCCATGACTAAGGCGTATCACCTCCTGTGCCTGTTTATGAATTTTGGGAAATGGATACTCGTGTCAAATCTTACTTCTGTTTTACAGGGCTTGCCTGGCTGTGTGGGAGGGGGCAGCACTCCGGTGAAACACAGAACCCACCTGCTCCTGAGCTTAGCTTCCGCTTAAGAGGCTGGGCAGCACAGACCCCAGGCGCTAACCCTGCTAACCCGGCCGGCTCCCCGGGGATGAATGATACCCCCTCCTCCCGCTACTGACCCCTGGCTCTTCTCTCGAGACCAGATCCTGCACGTGAGCAGACTGACATGTACGGCTTTTCATTTAATACTGCCTTTGCATTTACTGTTGCATATATCTCTATCAGATATATACATATATACACACATATCTATAAAGAAGCATTTTTTTGATTGCATAAGGTAATTAAATGCTATATTACAAGCCAGAGAGGTTCAACCAAGGAACGTCTTTACATTCAAAATGCTTGCTAGCAACAGCAAACCAATCTCCTGAACGTTTCATACTGTAATTTTTAGTTGGATTTTTGGCTCATGAAGATTAGTGGTGGTCTGCAACATTAGTGATTTCACTTTTCAGGTGTTCCTATATGAGCTAAAAATATGGCTATTACAGCAATGTTTCCAAGGTCTTTTTATTCCTGTTCAGAAAAAGGCCACCCTGTAAGAGCCTCAGCAGTCTTTCAGGCTGAGTGTTCCCAATGGACCCCTGGAAACTGTTGGATTTGCTGCCTGCGGATGCACTGCGCTCGGCGTTGGGACCTCGCCCCGCGGCCTGGCTCTCGGCTGTCACTTACACGCCCAGCTTTGTCCTGCCCCGGTACCTGCGCTCAGACGCCGCCCAGGCATGGCTGTCCCTGGCTGGCATACCCCCCTCAGGAGCTAGCGTAGTGCCATGAAACATAGATGCAGACATGGACATGCTAAAAAAATACCTTGGAAAACATCAAACAGATTTGAAGATGTTAAATGATCGCTATGATGAACAACTGCCTTCTAAATATCATAGTTTATCAACACCCAGATAAAAACCGCAA